>NC_066622.1:27698525-27985721 GCF_025201925.1 Gopherus flavomarginatus
CTTGCACCCCATCTTCAAACTCAACGCCAGAGGGGCGCCAGCGAGCCAAAACTGGCAGAAGCAACAGACAGCCATACCCAAAAGGCTCAGCCAGAGCCTGAAATACCCTCAGGTGCACCATCGGAGAGCGGTTCACCAGCAACGGAAACAACCCCATCACCTACATCGCTTCCAGAGGGACCAAGCCCAAGTCCACAGTCTGAGGAGAACTGGTGACCCCAGCCTCAAGGGAACAGTTCCAGGCTGAGCAGGAAGCAGATGACAGCCTTCAGAAAGTGTGGGCGGCGGCACGGAGCACCCCACCGCCTCTCAGCTCTTCTAATCGATCCCGGTTTGTTATAGACCAAGGACTTTTGTACAAGGAAATTCTTTCTGGTGGACACCGGGAAGAATGGCAGCCGCAAAAACAGTTGGTGGTTCCAACTAAGTACCGGGGGAAGCTCTTAAGCTTAGCCCATGATCATCCCAGTGGCCATGCTGGGGTGAACAGAACCAAAGACCGGTTGGGGAAGTCCTTCCACTGGGAGGGGATGGGCAAGGACGTTGCCAAGTATGTCCGGTCGTGTGAGGTATGCCAAAGAGTGGGTAAGCCTCAAGACCAGGTCAAGGCCCCTCTCCAGCCACTCCCCATAATTGAGGTCCCATTTCAGCGAGTAGCTGTGGATATTCTGGGCCCTTTCCCAAAAAAGGACGCCCAGAGGAAAAGCAGTACGTACTGACTTTAGTGGACTTTGCTACCCCGATGGCCAGAAGCAGTCGCTCTAGGCAACACCAGGGCTAACACTGTGTGCCTGGCCCTACAGACATCTTTGCCAGGGTAGGTTGGCCCTCTGACATCCTTACAGATTCAGGGTCTAATTTCCTGGCAGGGACCATGGAAAAACTGTGGGAAACTCATGGGGTGAATCACTTGGTTGCCACCCCGTACCACCATCAAACCAATGGCCTGGTGGAAAGGTTCAATGGAACTTTGGGGGCCATGATACGAAAATTCATCACCGAATTCTCCAATAATTGGGACCTAGTGTTGCAGCAGTTGCTGTTTGCCTACAGGGCTGTACCACATCCCAGTTTAGGGTTTTCACCATTTGAACTTGTGTATGGTCACGAGGTTAAGGGGCCATTACAGTTGGTAAAGCAGCAATGGGAGGGGTTTACGCCTTCTCCAGGAACTAACATTCTGGACTTTGTAAGCAACCTACAAAGCACCCTCCGACACTCTTTAGCCCTTGCTAGAGAGAATCTAAAGGATGCTCAGGAAGAGCAAAAGGCCTGGTATGACAGACATGCCAGAGATCGGGTCCTTCAAGGTAGGAGACCAGGTTATGGTCTTGAAGGCGCAACAGGCCCATAAGATGGAAGGCATCATGGGAAGGGCCATTCACGGTCCAAGAGCGCCTGGGAGCTGTAAACTACCTCATAGCATTTCCCAATTCCTCACTAAAGCCTAAAGTGTACCATGTAATTCTCTCAAGCCTTTCTATTCCAGAGACTTACAGGTTTGTCAGTTTACAGTCCAGGGAGATAATGCTGAGTGGCCTGACGGTGTCTACTACGACGGGAAAAAAAGACGGTGGCGTGGAAGAGGTGAACCTCTCAACCACCCTGGAACGTCTGCAGCGGCAACAAATCAAGGAGCTGTGCACTAGCTTCGCCCCATTGTTCTCAGCCACCCCAGGACGGACTGAACGGGCATACCACTCCATTGATACAGGTAATGCTCACCCAATCAGAACCCCACCCTACCGAGTGTCTCCTCATGCCCAAGCTGCTATAGAACGGGAGATCCAAAAACATGCTACAGATGGGTATAATCCGCTCATCTACCAGTGCATGGGCATCTCCAGTGGTTCTGGTACCCAAACCAGATGGGGAAATACGCTTTTGCGTGGACTACCGTAAGCTAAATGCTGTAACTCGTCCGGACAACTATCCAATGCCACGTACCGATGAGCTATTGGAAAAAGTTGGGACGTGCCCAGTTCATCTCTACAATAGACTTAACCAAGGGGTACTGGCAAGTACCGCTAGATGAACCTGCCAAGGAGAGGTCAGCATTCGTCACCCATAGCGGGGGTGTATGAATTCAATGTCCTTCCTTTCGGCCTTCGAAATGCACCCGCCACCTTCCAGAGGCTGGTAGATGGTCTACTAGCTGGACTGGGAGAATTTGCAGTTGCCTACCTCGATGATGTGGCCATTTTTTCAGACTCCTGGCCCGAACACCTACTACACCTGGAAAAGGTCTTTCAGCGCATCAGGCAGGCAGGACTAACTGTTAAGGCCAAAAAAGTGTCAAATAGGCCAAAACAGAGTGACTTACCTGGGGCACCAGGTGGGTCGAGGAACCATAAACCCCCTACAGGCCAAGGTGGATGCTATCCAAAAGTGGCCTGTCCCAAAGTCAAAGAAGCAGGTCCAATCCTTCTTAGGCTTGGCCGGATACTACAGGCGATTTGTACCCCACTACAGCCAAATCGCTGCCCCACTGACCGACCTGACCAAAAAGACCCAGCCAAATGCAGTTAAGTGGACTGATGAGTGTCAAAAGGCCTTTACCCAACTTAAGGCAACGCTCATGTCTGACCCTGTGCTCAGGGCCCCGGATTTTGACAAGCCATTCCTAGTAACCACAGATGCATCTGAGCGTGGTATAGGAGCAGTGCTCATGCAGGAAGCAACAGATCACAACTTCCATCCTGTCGTGTTTCTCAGCAAGAAACTGTCTGAGAGGGAAAGTCACTGGTCAGTCAGTGAAAAGGAATGCTATGCCATTGTGTACGCCCTGGAAAAGCTACGCCCATATGTTTGGGGACGGCGGTTCCAACTACAAACTGACCATGCTGCACTAAAGTGGCTTCATACTGCCAAGGGGAACAACAAGAAACTTCTTCGTTGGAGTTTAGCTCTCCAAGATTTTGATTTTGAAATTCAACACATCACAGGAGCTTCTAATAAAGTTGCTGATGCACTCTCCCGTGAGAGTTTCCCAGAATTCAGTAGTTAAAAAAGTGTTCTTAAAATGTAGAAGTCTGTTAGTTATATACTTAGGAGTATATGTAAAGGTGTATGTGTTGTATTAATCTGTTTATTTTCAGTTCTAGAAGGAAATCGCCGCCAGTGAGCTTCCCCACTGTCTGCAATTTGGGGGGCGTGTCATAAACAGATAGCTAAGGGTTAATGTCTCTTTCACCTGAAGCACCTGACCAGAGGACCATCAGGAAACCGGATTTTTTCAACTTTGGGTGGAGGGAATTGAGTGTCTAGGGTCTTTGTTTCTGGCTGCCTGTTTTCTCTGAGCTTTGGAGAAGTAGTTCTATTTTCTAGTCTTCTGTTTCCAAGTGTAAGGACAAAGAGATCAGATAGTAAGTTATATGGTTTCTTTTCTTTGGTATTTGCATGAATATAAGTGCTGGAGTGCTTTGATTTGTATTCTTTTTGAATAAGGCTGTTTATTCAATATTCTTTTAAGAAATTGCCCTGTATTGTGTCATCTTAATACAGAGAGAACATTTGGATGTATTTTTCTTTCTTTTTATATAAAGCTTTCTTTTAAGACCTGTTGGAGTTTTTCTTTACTTCAGGGAAATTGAGTCTGTACTCACCAGGGAATTGGTGGGAGGAAGAAATCAGGGGAGATCTGTGTGTGTTGAAGTGGCTAGCCTGATTTTGCATTCCCTCTGGGTGAATAGGAAAGTACTTTTTGTTTTCAGGATTGGGAACAGAGAGGGGGAGTCTCTCTGTGTAGTTTCACAGAGCTTGTGTCTGTGTATCTCTCCAGGAGCACCTGGAGGGGGGAAGGGAAAAAGGATTATTTCCCTTTGTTGTGAGAGACTCAAGGGATTTGGGTCTTGGGGTCCCCAGGGAAGGTTTTTCAGGGGGACCAGAGTGCCCCAAAACACTCTAATTTTTTGGGTGGTGGCAGCAGGTACCAGGTCCAAGCTGGTAACTAAGCTTGGAGGTTTTCATGCTAACCCCCATATTTTGGACGCTAAGGTCCAAATCTGGGACTAAGGTTATTACAGGGGTAGAGGTAAATTGGAAGATGTAACCCTGGGAGATGGTGTTGGGAACCAATGATCCGAGGTCAGCTGCGACCACTCCAGGAGAAAAGCACACAACTGGTTGGAGAACGGAAGCTTTATTGCAGGTGGATCCCTGATGTGAACTGGTAGGTCGCCCCGGGCATCCCGTCAACACTGCCGTTTCTCCACCTGTTTGCCCTCGTAGGACCCAGGCTGGGGGGCAGACCGGGACTGCCTCTCCAGAAATTTCTTAATAGTCCCATGACTTTTTATAAAGGGGCTCGTATTTAGAGTGGGTGACCTGGATGGGAGCCTGCTGAGGCTTAAACTTAGGTCTAGCTGGAGCCAGAACATAGAGGCCAAGAGTCTTAAGCACAGTGTGGGAGTCTTTCAGGCCATACAGTGTTATGTCCGTCTGTTCCACAAACAGAGCCTTGCCGTCAAACGGGAGGTCCTGCAAGGAGTTCTGCACCTCACTGGACAGCCCAGACAGCAAGGGCCACGACACCCTCCTCTTAGACACCGCGGAGGCCATGGACTATGCAGCCGTATCCGCTGCATCCAATGCTGCCTGAAGGGTTGCCCTGGCAGTCACTGTACCCTCCTCCACCAGAGCTTTGAACTCCTTCCTGTCACGCTCCTGGAGGCAGTCCTTGAATTTGGGCAGAGAACCCCACAGATTGAACTCATACCAAGCCAGGAGAGCCTGATGGTTCACCATCTATAACTGGAAACTCGAAGACGAATAAATTTTCCTCCTAAATAAATCCAGCCTCCTTGAGTCTTTATTTTTCAGAGTAGGGGCTGGCTGGCCCTGCTACTCCCTGTGGTTGACTGACTCGACTACCAGTTAGGGGCAGGGTGGGTGTATAGGTATTTATGCCCCTTGGCGGGCACAAAGTACTTGCATTCCACTCTCTTTGAGATGGGGTCAAGGAGTCCAGGGTTTACCACAATGCATTTGAAATTTTTGCCACCCCTTCATGGAGTGGCAGGACTACCCTGCCTGGTACCGAGGCGGATAGGACGTTGTAGGGAGTCCAAGGGCTCCTCCACCTCCTCTGCTTGAAGGTTGAGGCTTGATGTCACCCTTTTCAATAGCCCTTGGTGGGCTTTAGAGTCCTCCTGCGGGCTGGAAGGAGGAGGGGCCGTAATTGCCTCATCGGGGAGGGTGAGGAGGCAGACACGATAATTGGTGTGTCCACCGGCACCGGAAGATCCACCACTTGGTCACTCTTTGGGCCTGGCACCAAAGATGCATGTCCCATTGACTCCTTCCTTGGAGGCTGGAAGAGGGAGGTCGATGGCCATTCCAAGGCTCCGGCCACGGAGCAAGCCCTCACCGGGGGCTGAAGCGGGGGCCATGGGGCCCACTAGTTCCACTGTGCTGGCCACGGAGCCCGGTGCTACTGCTGGCCTGTCCCATCGATCAACAACTACGAAGGGAGGCCGGGCTGGCGTACGACCTGCTGCTGTCCCTGGACCCAGAGGAGAGGCAGCACCAGGAGCAGAGCCAACCACGGGACCGTGATCCTGATGTGGAGGAACAGTACTGCCAGTAGCAGCTGCTCCACGACTGGCTCCGGTGGGGGGATCCGCGATGGCGAGGTGACGGCGATCAATGCCCAGGGCTGCGGGAGTAGTGCTGTGGCAGGGTCCTGGAGCAAGATGATGAACGGGAACGGCATTGACGTTCGTGTCACAACTGGCTACAATAGCCCCTCAGAGATGAGGACTTTCGGCAGTGTCTGCCTCCGTCTCGAAGGTGTTCGCTCCTCAAGGTGGAGCAGTGCCTGGAGTCTGTCAGTCAGAACCCAGTCAGACAACCTGGTGGGGGTCGACAGCAACCTGCGTGGACTTTGCACGGGATGGTCGCTGAGCAGTGAATGGCATCAGGAACATTCCCTCAACTGTGACCGGTACTGAGCCAGGGGGACTTGCTTCTGGACCGTGGAGCCAGCATTGGTGGTGCCCCTGGTACCGGCATGGACAAAACATCCCAGGCCGCTTGCAGGGCCTCTGGCATGCAGGGTATCCGGATATCTGGGGAAGCCTGCTCTGAATGGGCCGGGCTACTCTGCTCGACCTGAGTCAGAGGCCTAGAAGCCAGTGGGGACTGAGGACTACCCAATATGGATCTAGCCTCTCCCCCGGTTTTGCTCCAGTGTCATGGCAGAGGAGGCCTCTTCTTAGCCTTCTTGGCATGCCCCATCGACGGGGAGCTATGCCGACTGGTAGATGGCAACAGGAGGTCTCTTCACACTGACACCACAGTACCCGGTGCCGACTCGGAGTGGCATGCCAGAGTCAGGGTCAACACCGACTCCATCAGGATGGCCCGGAGCCAAATGTCTCTCTCTCTCTTGGTCCAAGGCATCAATGACTTGCAAATCTTGCAGTGATCGCCGAGACGGGTTTCACCCAAACAGCGTAAACAGTCCGCGGGCAGATCACTCACTGGTATCGGTCACCTACAAGTGTCTCACAACTTAAAACCTGGGGCACAGGGCATGCCCTGGCCTGGGCGCATTAAACTAAACTAAAACTAATCACACTACTTTAACTACAGGTACTACTACACTGAACAAACAAGAGTTCTGGAGGAGAGCTGCAGACATGCTGGAGCAGAGCAGTTCCGAAGCACCTTCACTGGCGGCAAGAAGGAACTGAGGGTGGCACCGCTCCAGGGGTCACTAGGAGCATTCTCCTATGGGTACTGCTAAGGGAAAAACTTCCAGCACCGGTGCACGTTGCGAGCACTCACACCTATTGTGGAATAGACATGAGCTATCACTCGAAGAAGAACTTTAATGTCTTGCTTAAAGTTAAACTGATGTGCTTGGCTGAATAGAGGTCTTAGACTTACCTCCTCTATGAATTGAGCACTGAGGAGGACACATAGCACACACTAAGTAATGGGCTGCATGTACATTATCTGAAAAATTGTGTCAAGGGATATAATGGAATCATGGCTGAAACTAACTGGGGAGTGATGACTATAGATTCATAATACTGTGCTTCAAAGTATTATTGCATAAAAGTGTTTTCACTCGGACACTTGCTGTAGAAAGATATGTTCCAAAATGTGAATAGAAACATATTTAAAAACAAATAGGCAAACAGCAAACAGAGAGTCAGATTTTTGAAATCTGTATTTTATCTGATACTAAGTAGCTTTGGACTCCCCTCCACCCCAATTTCTTACTGTAAGTATATTTAACACAGAACAAAACAGCTCAATGGATAACTAAGTTTTATGGCACTATAAAGCACATTTAATTCCATTGCCACCTGTGCTAACTGAATGAAAGTTTATCCTCTAGGAAATATTTCTGCATTATAAAACTCAGTGAGTGAGACAAGATTGCATATAGTGAACTGGAAACGAGTACAAAAGAAAATCTTCCATTAACTTAAATCAACTTAGTTAAGCCTACTTGCTTTCTGTTGCCAGCTCTGGTCTACACTACAAGGTTAGGTCGAATTTAGCTGCATGAGGTCAATTTTATAATGAATGCATCTACACAACCAACCCAGTTCCGTCAACTTAAAGGGTTCTTAAAATCGATTTCTGTACTCCTCCCCGGCAAAAGGAATAGTAATAAAATTGACATTGCTGGGTCAAATTTGGGATAGTGCAGACACAATTTAACGTTACTGGCCTCCGGGAGCTATCCCAGAATGCTCTGGACAGCACTTTCAACTCCGATGCACTAGCCAGGTACACAGGAAAAGCCTCAGAAAATTTTGAATTTCGTTTCCTGTTTGATCAGCATGGCGAGCTCAGCAGCACAGGTGACCATGCAGTCCCCCCAGAATCACAAATGAGCTCCAGTGTGGACCGAACAGGAGACACTGGATCTGATTGCTATATAGGGAGAAGAATCTGTGCAGGCAGAACTCCAATCAAAAAGAAGAAATGCTAATATATATGTCAAAATTGCACAGGGCATGGTGGACAGAGGCTATAACAGGACACACAGCAGTGCAGTGTGAAAGTTAAGGAGCTCAGGCAGCCTACCAAAAGACAGAAGAGGCAAACGGTTGCTCTGGATCAGAGCCGCATACATGCCGCTTCTATGATCAGCTACATGGCATTCTGGGGGGGGGTACCCTACCACCATCCCATCACTGTCTGTGGACACCTGCAAGGGGGAGTCTCACGCAAAAGAAAGGAGCAGTTTGTGGATGAGGAAGAGGAGGAGGAGAACGTGTAGCAGGCAAGCCATAAATCCATTCTCCCCGGCAGCCAGGACCTTTTCGTCACCCTGGAGCCAATACCCTCCCAGGTGAGATTGCCAACACTGAAGGCAGACAAGGCACCTCTGGTGAGTGCACATTTGTAACTACAGTACAGGGTTTAAAAGCAATAGTGTTTAATGTTTGATTTGCCATGAAGACTTGGGATACATTCACAGCCAGTACAGCTACTGGAAAAGTCTGTTAACGTCTCTGGGGATGGAGTGGGAATCCTCCAGGGACATCTCCATGAAGCTCTCCTGGAGGTACTCAAAGCCTTTGCAGAAGGTTTCTGGGGAGAGCTGTCTTATTTCGTCCTCCACGGCAGGACATGCCAAGCCAGTAGCAAGTAGTTTGGAATCATTGCAGCACAAAGCATGGCAGTGAACGGTCCTGGATTTTGGTCGCATTCAAGCAACATTTGGTCTATATCTTTCTGTGTTAGGCTCAGGAGAGTGATATCATTCATGATCACTTGGTTGAAATAGGAGAATTTTTGTAAGGGAACAGTAAAAGGACCCAGGTCATGCTGGGCTGTTTGTGCTTGGCTAAAAGGGCTCATCCCAGAAAATAGCCATGGGGTGGGATGGGAGGAGGTGTGCGCTACACATCCACCCAAAAACCGCAGCCCCTCCTTTTAAATGGCAAACCCAGCCAGCATTGCTTGCTATGGGAAAGGAGGGCACTGCAGTTTGAAACCATTCCCACATGTTATGAAGGCATTAGAAGCTTTTCTGCCACTGAGAATCATCCCATATCTGCAACATTATCGGGTCCCACCAGTCTGTGCTTGTTTGCCGGGCCCAGAATCAGCGTTCCACTGTATCAACCAGCCCCACTGCCGCCATGATGTCTCAATTGCCATAGCCCGTCCTTTCAGGAACGTCTGTGTCCATGTCCTCCTCACAATCGTCCTCGTGCTGCCATCTCCTAGCCAGGTTCTGCACATACTGCAGTGTAATGTGTGAGGTGTTTACAATGCTCACAACGGCAGCGGTGAGCTGAGCAGGCTCCATGCTTGCCATGCTATGGGGTCTGCATGCGTAACCCAGGAAAAAAGGTGTGAAATGATTATCTGCAGTTGTTTTCAAGAAGGGAGGGGAGACTGACGACATGTACCCAAAACCACCTGCGATAATGTTTTTTGCCCCATCAGGCATTGGGAGCTTAACCCAGAATTCCAATGGGCAGCAAAGACTGCGAGAACTGTGGGATAGCTGCCCATAGTGCACTGCTCCATGAGTTGAAGCTAGCCATGGTACTGAGGACGCACTCCGCCGACTTAATGCAGTGGGGACATACACAACTGTATAAAATCGATTTCTAAAGACCGACTTCTATAAAATCAACCTAATTTCGTAGTATAGACATACACTAAGTATGTAACTTTAGCAAGTATGCTGCCCTCTCTTCTGGTGCCACATCAGCACCTGGGGGATGAAAGGTGTAACTGCAGTGTGCCCCTCCTGTGGCTTCCCTTCAACTCCCCCTCAGAATCAATTATTCTGTGGGGGTAAGGGGTGGAATTTGTGGAGGACATTAATTCTGCACTAGTGCACTGACACAGAATTCCCCCAGGAGTAAACAGTGTGTTAGGAGTCTAGAAGAACATACATGGATCCATGAATCCTGCTTCACAGCTTTGGCTGGCAGCTGGGTCTGGTGACCAAGTTTTACATGATAGCCATCTGGATACAGCACTTCCCTTAAGAGGGAGCCCTTTCAAATAAAGCAGAGAAAATCCGGGTCAGGGCCAGGACCTAGCAGAGGCATTCCTCACCAATTAATCAGAAAGCTTGGAGGGAGACATTACAGGGAGCAGGAACAGAAGCCTCAGTTGGGAGAAGCTTTAGCAAAGTCCAGACATCAGTACTGTGGTTTGGGAAGGAACTGTAAAGTCTATGGGAAATATTTCTAGCTGAGTTGACACTAATCTGTTGTTAATAAACTAGACCCAAAGAAGGTGGTATCCTGGAACCATGCAAGTCTTTGTGCATTCTTCAGGAAAGTGGTTGGAGAAACTGAGGTGGCAGACACATGACCAGATGGAAAAGCCAACCTCATTACACAGTGTATTTAATTTTTATGCAACAAACTGTTTGTGCTTTAAGAATGTCTTTGTGATTATTTGCTTCCCTGTTCAGACCATGGCTAAAAATTACAGTGAATTCCATAAAGTGAATTTTTATAGTGAAGTCAGTGTTTATACTGAACATATTTACTTAAAGCAGAGATTTAGTAAAGCCAGATTGTATTCTAAATGCTTCACTGATCTCAAACCTTTTGGGCTTGTTATTTTATTTCACATAAAAGCACTTTATTATCTCTGTTCACTATCAGTCTGTTCAAATGTAGGTATGAGTTCACTCTCATTTGCCCTGCTGGAAAGCCAAACAATCAGGACCGGTGCAAAGATGTTTCGCACCCTAGGCAAAACTGCCACCTTGCTCCCTCCCCGCGCTCCCACCCTGAGGCGCCCCCACCCCTGGCAGGTCCTCCCCTCTGCCCTGAGGTGCCCCCCTTGCGGCAGCTCCCCACTCCCCACCCTCCACCCTGAGGCAACCCCCCCCCCGGTTCACCCGTGCCCCACCTCCACCCCGAGCACGCCATCGCTGCTTCACTTCTCCCAACTCCCAGGCTTGTGGTGCCAATCAGCTTAGACACTGCAAGCCTGGGAGGCGGGAGAAGTGAAGCAGCCACAGCGTGCTCGGGGAGGAGGTGGGGCAGGGGTAAGCTGGGGCGGGGAGTTCCCCTGCGTGCCCCTCCCTTGCTTGCTGCAGGCGACCCTCCCCGTGATCCCCTGCCCCAGCTCCCTCCGCCTAAATGCCGGCGGTGACCAGGGCGGCCGAAGATCCAGCCGCCGCGGTCACTGCCGAAGAAAATGGCGCCCCCCCAAATCCTAGCACCCTAGGTGACCGCCTAGGTTGCCTAAATGGTTGCACCGGCCCTGCAAACAATTCCATGTAACTCAACAAGTCACACAAGTGTATACGTGGTATGAAAACATGATCAGGCCCATAATATCTTAAATGACAACCTTGGGACTCAAACTATTGCCTGCTGTCTCCCCCAATTGGACATCAGACTCCTGCTGCTGAAACTGGTTTCTGAGAGAGGTTACAGAGATTGGTCCAGATATTTGGCCTCTGGTAAATTAGTTTTGTACCACTACAGTAGCACAAATGGGCCTTGAAGCAGTAATTAAGTATCAGCTAAGGATTCCCCAGTTAGCTACCTGCTTCCCATCAACTGGGAAAGCAGGTGTACTGGGAAGGATGCAGAGCCAGAGCACAATGCACTCCAACAATCCTGGCCAGGAGAGCCGCTTCATGGGCGTCACTATCAGCTCGTACAAGTTAAAGTAACCCTGAAGCTGCTCTGACAGTTTGGTTCCAAGAAGTCTTCAAGAGTGGGGGAAGGAGAGATTGAGGGAGGAAAAGTGTCAAAAAGCCACCTATGCACCATTTCCCAAGGTGTGCTTAGCACTGCTCCGACACACCTAAGTATTTGACTATTAGTGTTTCTAAAATACCCAAGGGATGATTCTGATCTCATACTGGTTTAGATCATTTATTCATTGTTTAAAATGGCACCTTGAGTCTTACGAAAACGTCTATCAATTCATGTAGAATGACAGTTGAACTTCTACTCTTTTTAAATTGCTTGAAAAACAAAACATTATTGTAAACAGATACTTCCCAGCACCATTTCCTCGACCTTTTGCATTTTAAATAACCTCAGTACACCAGCAAGCATGCCCAAACATTTAACTCTGCTCTCAAAAACAGAACCCGAGTCTCTCGGTGAAACAGCTGAGTGCTGGAAGAGTGTTGTGTGTTTTAACATACAAATAAGCACACTAACATCCCACTTTGCTTCAGAACTCCTTCAGTTATATTCATTATAGGAATTCAGAAACATCTGTCTGTTCACCACAGCCCCATCCTTGTACTGGTTTCACATTCTAAAGATCAATAGCTTTACATTACAATGGTGAAGATTCATATCTTCTTAATTAATGTACTCTATTTGGTATAGACTAATACACAGGAGACACAGCGAAGAGAGACAGCTACCATCCAAGATCACACTTGGTAATGGCACACTAATAACTAATGGCACACTAACCCTCAAACCAATACAAAATTTAAGAGAATATAGTTGAGCACAAATTCTATTATTTAGTGATTCCCCCAGTGCATGTTTAAATGTGCATTTACAGTATGGATAGGTGCTATTCACTCAGTCAAACCGCTGGTATATAAACTGGTATATATTTCCAGCTTGGGCTGGGTTGTCTGTTTTTTTTTTAAAGCTGGTTGGTTGTTTTTCCTTAACTATTTTGCATATTAGATTTTAGATGGTGAGCTCCTCAGGAATGTAGTGTCTTACCTATGGTCTGTGAAGTGCTGAATAAATTTAGACTGCTATACATAAGCAGTCTGTAATATCTGAATCAGTGACAAATTCTGCTGTGCTTCTGGGCTTTCTACCACTTGTGCCCACCCAACCAGACACTGATGGGAGCACTGCCCAATATCTCTAATGGTATCTAGGAATTCACAGTCTGTACAAATATCTGTGGCATTCAGTGTTGGAAACTCTTCTGGTTTTATCACAAATCTCCTACTATTTGCTATCCTGCTTTAAGTCCCAGCTCTGGGATTTATGGAATTACATGAAAACTTATTGTTTTCCACCCCAAGTAAATTTCTAGCCCTCATGGTTGAGACAAAAGCTTGAAAATGTGAATTCTAAGAGTACGTCTATACTGCAGTTAGACACCTGGGCTGGCCCAGGCCAGCTGACTCAGGTTTCCAGGGCTTGGGCTAAGGGACTGTTTAATTGTGGTGTAGACACTCAGGCTCAGGCTGGAGCCCAGGCTCTAGGGCCCTGTGAGGTCACAGGGTCCCAGAGTTCAGACTGCACACAAGCCCCAACGTCCACACCACAATTAAACAGCCACTTAGCCCGAGCTCTACTGTAGTGTAGAAATACCCTTTAAGCACAAACAACAGAGGGCAAATATTCTAAAACGTCCCCAAATTTTATTACTTTTAAAAGTCTTATGGTTTTTAAGTCAATCTCATTATTATTGGGGCTTGACTCATGATTTCAAACACTCTAGTTGGCAATACTGTGTGGTTTTGCCAATTCCCTATAAATCCAACAAAATGAGACATACGACACAGCCGACCAAAGGACCTTCTCTGTTACGCATGTGCTTTTCTGGCAATCCATAACTATCCAGTGCCAATGCCTTAAGCCAATGGTTTGATTAAGCTATCAAGCACCATACCATTGTAATGGATAAACATCAGTATGGTGTGCCAAAAAGCCTAAGTTTATGGATCACTTCTCTTTGCTGAGGGAATGTCAACGTGAACATCCAAGCTGGGTCTGTGTGTCTGTTTTAGGAAAATATCAGCAATAATTCAGATTTCAGCAGTTGGAAAAAGTTTGAAAGATAAAAATAATGTTTCTGCAGCAGCACACAGTGACTATTTTGGCTGGTTTCAATTAGGCAAAGTGGAGACAGGAATCATCATCATGGAGTTCCCTCATATATCTCTATAGGCAGATCCTGTATGAGTGTCCAAAACATGATTTGACAGCCCAGTTGACTTAGACTTGAAAAGTAGAAGTAGACTTTGAAAAGTAGAAAAGTAGTAGACTTAGAACTATGAAAAGTAGTTCTGTACAGAACAATACTGTATAATATAGAATAGGAAGAAGGTCCTCACATTCCAACAAAATCCCCATCACCTCAATTGCTCAGCCACTTAACTTCTCCCTACAAATATGACTAATTTAGCATTTCTAAATCCCTTTTCAACCATCACAATAATATTTCCTTTTTAATTTTCTTTTCATGAGGATTCAGTATGAATATAGAAAGTCTGAAATGAGCTCATTTAGAAATAAGCACAATTAGAAAAATATTAGCATTTTTTAAAAGTGCAACAGAAATCATTTGATAGTTTTCAAAGCTTTTTCTAAATCTCTTTACAATATTTCACTTCAATCATCTCACAAACCTTTAAATATTCTCTGTAAAGCTTTGTTATTTTGTGATCCCAAATTTAAACATTTCTCTACAATTTCTGAGTTCTCAGACTTCTCTGTAGTGTGAATCACATCTTAGAAGAAAGGCTGCCTCATGAATCACTTCTCTCAGTCCAAATTGTTTGGACTATCTCCCTTTTCATTTGCGATTACACAACATCCCTGCATCAATTACCGCAATTGCTGACATGGAATTGTAGCATTTGGAAAGTACTGAATGCATTTTTAGCTGTCTTTTAACACAGTTTAAATGAGAAGCCAGCATCATGTAACCAGGCAGCTCTCCCTGGATCACTGACAACAGCTCCAAAGACCACAGTTTGTAAACTTGTATGCTATAACTTAATACATTTCATCATTGGAATGGCCCAAAGAATTAAATTGATAGTTGCTCTATAATTGCAATAAGCAGACATAGAGACTGAATTCTGATCACTGTACAATGAGAAATTCCAAAGGGAAAATGAAAACGAGCTGCTGTGAGTTCAGTTTGTACTCCCTATATTCAGGCTCAAACCACTTTGGGTTTGTTCGATCAGTTATTTGTTAGGCATATATACATTATGCACCACATGTCAAGTATGCCACTCAGTATCAAGTGTGATAACTTATTAACATTAACTTGCTGTACATGTCACCTAAGAGACAGTAGCAGCTGTAGCTATAAACAGCTAAGAGTTTTCCTACCTGCTTGATGGTTTTACTCTCTGTCATGTTAAAAGGTGCATTTAGGCTCATGGCAAATAGAAAGTCTAACTAATGAATGACAGTTTAAGGCCTGTTCAACCGATCTGGAAACTATGGAAAGCAATTTGCGCTAAATAAGTTTTCCTCTGATACAATATGTGCTGCAAAATACATATGCAATGTGTTGACTATTTTAGGTCACCATACATGTTGCCATAGACGAAAAGAAATAATGCTATAAGAGTTACAACTCTGAAGATAACCTCATCTGAAGATTGAGAGAAACTAACCATAAAAAAAATACAGAATTAGTTTATAAAATATAGTCATTCATTAACAACATGTTGCCTCACATCTCTAACTCATGGAATGCTGAGAGAAAGAAGATATTAGCTAACCTTTGTTGTACATATTGGTTGGTACTTGGACGTCACTCAGACTGATGTTCACAGGCAAATTATTGAAGTGGTCATTTGGCACTAGAATGAACTCCTTCCCCAGTTCTAAAAAGTTTCCTTCTTCATCTCGTTCATTTATGAGAACAGCATTGAAGTATTCATACTGCAACAGAAATTCACATTCAGTTATTACACCCACTGAACAATTTTCTTACATTTTAATCCATTCATCCACCTATGTAATATTTATTAGCATATGCTTATTGTCTAAAGCAGAAGAACATGATATAAAAAGCTACACATTTTTATGAGCTAAAAGATTAATTTTAAGAAACTAATACATGTGCACTTCTTTCTGAAAACAATTTTAAACCTGTGACTGCACGTCCCTCTTAAAGTTAAATGGTAAGGGCAGTCCAACCCCACTGTACACAATAGAAGCACTATTTTAACACACAGTTTTCTCAATCCAAACCATTTGTTGTACAATTATGTACTGGCAAAAGTCTCTCTTCTTAGCTAAATATTTTCCATTATTTTGAGAACTGCTATTAGTGATGAACTTATGGCTTGATGAGCTGAAAGTATTCTGATTTCACAAAGCATGTCAAAAGGAATTGTCTAAAACTGATGATAGCAGAATTTTAAAGCATTTTTCTCCTAGGTTTTTATATTACTTAAACCATAATTTGGATTCACTGGCACTGGATTCACTCTTAAAGAAAAGGAGTTATCTTTTTCATGCTGAACATCACAAATACATATTACAAAAGGTTTCATATAATCCAACTTCAACTTTGACGGTAATTTAAATCTAGATTTGACTTTTTTCTGGAGAAAAATCATCATCTGTATGTGTAAAGACTCCTAAATGGTATTTGGCTTCTTCTGGAAAGAGCGTAGCAAGATAAGCAAAAGCAATTTAGATAAAAGTATTGATTGGGGTGTGCATGAGAGTGTGGGCATGTACATGAGAGAGAAAAAAAGGGGGAGAGAGAGAGACCTAGCTCAAAAACAGGGATTCTAACAAACTCTGGAAGCAACAAGCAGCAGTACATAATCCCTTTTTAATCTTTCAACATTTGAAAACAAAATAAGTTTTTCAAATGTTTACTAATCGTAAAAGATCAAAGCCATGACAAAGCCCATAAAGTTGAATCCCAGTTATTCTTATAACTAAGTACATCATCATAAATAATAATAGGACACGTAAAAACTAGATACTTAATCCTGTGGAAATTAATTAATTATAGGATTTTTTTCTTTATTAGGGCAAAATATAGCTAGTGAGCATAGAAACAGATAAATGATACACAATGGGTACCTGAAAGCTTTAAATGCTTTGAAAGGTGTCATTTTCCAATTTTACGTGCAACTAGTTTTACTGAGCTAATGCAAACAACTAATACCTTATAGTTCATGTACATCCACTGAAACATTCATCAACTTACAATCAACATGTCTGAGGCACAGTCCTATAGAGCACAGTCACTCTCTCAGCTGTTACTGTCCTGGCTATGCAGGAAGAAAGACAGAGTGCAAGAGATGCAATTTAATTAGGCCACAACTTTCTCTCATCTGGGAACTACCCAGCATTAAATCATATCGTGCAGGTCATCAGTCTTTTCTTAATCCTTTCCACCTATCTGAGAGGGCTGCCATTGGCTCTCCCCACTCACAACCTGTTGCTGGGTCCTCAGCACCCACCTCTTGTATGAGGATTAAGGGAGCTGAAGAAAGGGTTTTTTCTCCCCACTGTACCAGACATTGGGATCCCCAATCCATCTCTCCTCAGCCTCTTTAGGGGATGCCTCCCCATAAGTCCACCTCAGACTCCAGTTTACTAGGGAACCAGACCCCTGTTGAACAATTACCTGCCAAGTTCCAACATCATGAATTTTACAACCTATCTTACCCACTGTCTACCTGGGCTACTGAGAGGAAAGCAGAAACACACACTCCACCCAGGCCAATCCAGTGGTGAGGAAAAATTCCTTCCCAGCCTGGAAAAGGTGACTAGCATGATGCCAAACAGCAGGGCCCAAAACTTGGTCTCCTACTCTAATCCCAAGGGGGCAGCTATTCCGCAGGGTGCAGAACACCACCCTGGACAAGGAGGAGGGCTTATAAAAGCTCCTTAGGGAGTGGGAGTCAACAGGCTTGTGTTGTGCCAATGTGCCAAAGAGCCCGCATCTCAGGCCCACAAGGAGGCAGAGGGTGAAAAAAAGGAAGTGAGTAAAAAGGGAGGAGCACTCCTTAAGTCACTGACAGTTCTCTTTCCTTTGCTGGCCCACTCACAGCACCTTTCCACCACTGAGGCTGCAGGAGACCAGGGGGCACATTAGTACTCTTTACATTACTAAATATTAAAGCAACTAATCATATGATGGCAAGCTGTGAGTGCCTTGAATTTCACCATCATTGATAATGGAACTTTTCTGCTTTTTTAAACAGATTTTCTTAAACATGTAAATCAAAATTCAACCACAATATATTTAAATATTACAACTTTTAAGAGAAAGGTGCCATGCTTTCCTTCCCTGAATTTCTGCTCTTGCTAATTATAGTGCAATTCCATTGACTTCATTGATAAAACTAACAGCAGAATTTGGTTTATCCTGTTTATATACTAAGTTCTTGAAACAAACATGGTATGGAAATGGTCAACACAATATGTGAAAAAATTGGTCGGATTGCAATTTGCCCAAGAAAACCATGCGAGTTATGAACAAAAGCACACTGCTGGCATACTTTGTTTTCCTTCATCAATGTGGTTATTCCTTTCCCAAATGGATTAATCAGTAGACATTCTCCTTCACTATGTTCTGTTGAAAGGAAAAGTAATTTACGATTGTAAATGTTAAATTTCCAGGCTAATTGGGTATTAACATTTGTTAGACTTGAAATAAAATACACTACTACTTTTGCAATTAAATGGTTTTTGTTTGGTTGATTAATTGACTTTTTAGGCCTGAGTCTATGGTTCATGTTTTACAATTGTGGAGATGCTTGTGGAATAATCCGATTATGGTTTTACTTGTATAGTTTACAAATTGAAACATATGTTCATCCATCAATTATTCTAAAGGCATTAAAGTCTGTAACTAATAACAAAAAAAATTAGATTTTATTAAAGTCTCCCCTAAACTTTTGTGTGTCATTTTGAATGAGCAAAAATAATTTGTTTCTTAAAAATCATGCCACAGAGAACGAACAGCAGGTAACCTCTGCAGCTGAAATGGTTAGCATTGAGGTTAGGAAGAGATTGGCATCTAGGCAGTAATGTATAGTGGTTTCTTCTGTGCACATTTGCTACTGCTTCCCAGGAAAATATTGCATGTGACAGCTGAAAGGTGGTAAGATGAAAATTAAAAATAAAAATTGGATTAAAAATAGTAAAGTAAACCCATCTGGCACTCTGACACTACATTTGAGATAATGCCCTAGGGAAAGGGAATAAACTCTTATTTGCTGACAATACAGACACTCTAGCTGCTAAGCTCTAAGAGAAAATGACTTCAGTTTAATCTTGTCAACCTCTGATGTAACCTTAACAAGGTGAGCTCCCACAGTGCACAATATGACATGCCAAAAACATATTAGCCTGGTAAACAGCAAAATGATTATTTGGGTTAGGAGTACTGTGAGACTGATTGTGATATGACCAAACAGTGAGATTATTCTAACCTTGTGCATAAAGAGACATGCACAGTGAGTGAGAGACCAAAGCAAAATCATTACAAGGAAATCCATTCACATCATTTGTTACAGAGATATTACTTAAGACCTGTACAAGAATATTCTTGTGCATTTGTGTCTGCTCTTGTGTAAACAAATTGTATTTTACACATTCACTATTATACATCACCACCATCTTTGTAATAGGCAGGTTTCTGAAAACTCTAACAATCATTTTTGATGCCCACTCATTCTATAATGAGCAAACACTTAGCACCGGAAAATCCACAGCAACTTGGGAGAACTAGATATTTAAAGAAAAATCTCTGCTTTCATTTCTTCCTTCCTTCCTTTTTTTTTTAAATATTTTCCTTGTTAAGAAAACCTTCCAAGCCATGAGCCAATTCAAACTGATTAGTAGAGCAATCAGAGGAACAAGAAGCTGAACTACTTTACTTCAACAAGAGTGAAGAAGGGCCACTGAGTTTGGGATGCATTTCAAAGAATTATGTCACTAACAGTCCCAAAATCTTTAGGCTGGGCCTGTACACAATGGGCATAACAGTGGTAAAAAGGAACCTGTTATGTTTGGGTGGGTGGGATGGCGAGCCACTAAAAACTGATTGCAGGTTAATTCAATATACAGACACTCATTCTGCCAGGAAAGCTTCAACTGTAATTTGCTTTATTTTAAAGCCTGTTTAAATACAAATGTTTGTGACAAATTTCTGCCACAGTAGCTGATGTGTGTTGAAGATCTCTCTGGACAGCTACCATGACCAACCATAAACTGCCAGGAGACCGGATTCTTGCAAAGGGTATAGTAGAAAAACATCCTGGGAAAAATGCAAGGCTTGTGGGATGTTAAAGCCACCAGAAAAGGATTTTTTTTTCCCCCGCCAGAAAGAAGGACTGACCCAAGACCATGGGGAAACTTTTGGGCTACAAGCCTCAATTTAGCAAGGTACTTAGACATGTGCCCTATTTAAGCATAGGAGTACTTCCATCAACTTCAGTAGGAACCTTGCTGAATCCAGACGCTAGCGAGTGAGTTAGGCTATAAAAAAGTGCTCTAAGTGGATTGCAGTAGTATTAGCTCTCTACAAGAACTACTGCAAATGAATGCAATTATTTTGAGATGAATACCATTCTTTTGACTGCTTACTTTTTTTTTTCCAGACTAAACAGAAATCTTGTGCAGCTTTAAGTGGGTTAGCATAAAAGTATTAGATAAATATTTTTGAAAACAATATTTTTTGAAATATAAAATATTTCCTTTTTATTTAAAAATGAAAAATATTGTATTAAATCATTTTGACCCAGTTTTCACCTACATTCCAAGTACTCCTCTTTAAGTTGCAATAATAAACACAATTCGGCTGGCTGCTTTAAAATAAAATTGTGAAATCACATTATTGCAGAACAATATGAATGAAAGAATAACTTGTTTCTTGTTAAATTAATGGGATGGGTCTTCTGAAGGTACATCAAGTGGTTTTCCGAGTAAGTACAGGAAAAAGAAACATAGGTTATCAGGACTGTGAAAACCTAAATATACCACATGTAGGGGAAAAATTACAGTAGTGATTTCAGTTAGTTACAGGAGACAGATGTATTAGTATTGCAAGTATCTAATTATTACCATCATTTTCATTACCATGTAGCTGTTGCACGACTGCAGAGACACTATAATATTGGGCATATAAAAAAGTTTTACCAATATGCTTGAAATGAAGTATGCATTATTCCTGAAGGATACCCTCTAAGCAGATTTCAGAGTGGTCGTCGTGTTAGTCTGTATCAGGAAAAAGAACGAGGCGTCCTTGTGGCACTTTAGAGACCAACACATTTATTTGGGCATAAGCTTTTGTGGGCTAAATCTCACTTCATCAGATGCATGGAATGAAAAATACAGTAAGCAGTATATATATGAAAAGATGGGACTTTCCTTACCAAGTAGGGGATCAGTGCTCACGAGGCCAATTCAATTAAGGTGGAAGTGGTCTATTCTCAACAGTTGATTACTTTTGTAGTGCTAACAAGGCCAATGCAACAAGAGAAGTAAGGGACACATAGAAAAATACAACATTTTCATAGCTTTACAATACATTTAGACTTTGATCCTCGAGACTAAACTGCCTGCACATTTTTTCTCCCACATTTGCTGGAAGCTTGTTAAAAGAATTTATGTATTCAAGATATCTCCAAAAATCCAAATGCTAAAAAGTTGAGTAATTAACCACCTAATCTCAAAGACTATTTATGAGGAATACTTACTGTAAACTGATTGTGTGTGTGTGTGTGTGTGTGTGTGTGTGTGTATGTGTATACACACACACACACACACATATATATATATATATATATATAAAAAATGTACAGTGGCTAGCCACATAAATCTATACTGTTCATGCCTTATGAGAATCACAAAATGGTCAATATAGATAAGATGAATCAAAAAAAAGAATTTATGTCATTATCTAAGGAGTTGTTAGCATTCTTAACATAATATACAACAATTACACTAAAAAATATAAAACATTTCTTCCAAGGTCACAATAACCCTTGCTGGAGGCCTCTAAGAGATGCTAAAGAAGTGAAAAGTATCAGAATGTTATTCATGTTAAGCCTCAACCAGACCATCAGAGAGAGAATAAAGAAGCAGTGAAAGAGAAGCAGAATTTTTTTTTATTGTTCTTTATGCCTATTCTCTCCAGTCACCAGCAGATCAATTAAGAGAAGGGGAAGAAAAAAAAAAAAAAGGCAAAAAACTCCACAAAAATCTGTTGCCATGGCTGAGTTCAGGAAAAAAAAGAAAATCTGGGTGAACTTCTCCAGAACCCAAGGCACCGAAGTTATTGAAGTTGACCAGCAATCTTAGAGAGCTCAGAGATGTTTCTCCGCCCCTTATGAGTGAATGAATTGTTTGGAACTCTCTCTTATAGTCCGCTGGAAACTGTCCCTTTACAGACTACACTATTAACGTTATCCTCTTATGTATTCCTGTGATGGCAAAGGGACAGATGTCTGAGAGAATACAAGTCTCAAAGGCTCTAAGAAGACTTCTAACTCAGTATTGAGTAGTTATTACTGTCAGGTCCTTAACCACATTATTAGAAGCCTTGCACTCAAGTACTTAGCCACACAGTTAGAAAACAAGTTTGGGAAGTCACAGAAGTTGATCGCCTAATCCAACAAAACTATTTTGAATTTTAAGAGCTGTTAAAATTGAGATAGATTAGATCTCTTTTCCTGGAATATGCAGCCTTTACCCCTTCCGTTTGTTGTCTGAGAGCTTTTAGAAGCTCTACTGTAGTTCTGTCCACTGCAAGTGTCATTAGTTTTTTGAGATATAGGCTTCATCTCAAGGAACCATTCCTACAACTTGATGCTATTGAGGACTGAAATGTCACTCTCAATCTGATTTTCTCTCAACTCTAAGCCAGCATAACGATGTTACCAGGATCCTTGCAACAGTATTTGATATGGTCTGCCTTACAATCAGACATGAAATTACACTTCTCTTTTCTAGATTACCCATTGCTTGCTGGTGTAATTGCCTCATTACAAATCTATTTCAATAGGATAAATAAATAATGATTTATTCTAGTACAACATCAATTATAGCAAGGGAATTTGCCTAGCTCTCGGAGGTGTTGTAAGGATTAACTGATTCATGTCCTAAAGCGTGGGCTTCAGCCTGAACCCAAATGTCTACATTGCAATTAAACAGCCCCTTAGCCCAAGACCTGCAAGCTCGAGTCAGCTGGCATGGGCCAGCTGCGGGGGTTTAATTGCAGAGTAGACATAGACAGTCAATGGGACATAGGGTATCAGTCGTAAGCTCTTAAATGCCTAAGTCTCTTCTGAAAATGAGACTTAGGTGCTCTAGAAAATTTCACTCTTACTGCCTACGCTAAATGCAGTACAGAAACGTTAACAGAAGAGGGTTTTTTTTTTCTTTTTAATAAACATTACAACTTAACTGGCCTTTATTTAAACCAAATGTTTCGGATAATCTGCCACAAGCCTATAACTTTTCACGTAAAAAGAACACTTCTGCAAAAGCAAGAAAACAAATATTTACACTTAGTGCTTCTATAGCACCTTTCATTTGAGGATCTCAAAGCATTCTGCAAACGCTATTGATATAAGTTTCATATTACCCCCGTGAAACAGAAAACAGTTCTTCATTTTACAGATAAGAGAAACAAAGACACAATGTTGTAAAGCAAGTCTAAGGTAGAACCCAGATTCTCTGACTCCATATTGAACCACATTTTTCCTCAAGAGACTATGGATATTATTTTCACAGCGTAAGAAAAGAACCACTGTACCATATTTCACTGTCACATTAAAATGAATATCCTATTAGCATGGAGTAGATCAGAAGACATGTGCACAATGTTTATTACACAAAATTCACAGGGTCTGAGAACTTGTGCCAAGTTTCAAGAATATCTAGATGCAGTTCGGAGCAAACTTAGGCCAATTATTACTTGATGGAAACCACGTGAAATGCAGAGTTTTCATGGATTTGGCTTAAAAATCAAGTGAAATTCAATGAGTTTTCATTTGAACCCAAATGTCAAAGCAAAATGACCCCAGTACAAAGAGTTGCAAACACTCAAAGTGAACTGAAGAAAAAGGAATTCATAACCCCCTGAAAAAATACCACATTCTACACAGCTTCATTCTGCACCCACATCCCTGAAAAGACATTCTCCTGAGACTAATCCCAACATCTCTTTTTTTTAAACTACATGCATAGAACATGAAATGTCCAGACAGACATGAGTTCCACACATATGCACTGAACAGTCACTCTTCATTTTTAAAAATCTGAATTTTTGTAGCTGATTTAATAAAAAAAATTTTTAAAAAAGACTTTGCAAGGATGTTCATTCACAATAAACCGCATGAAAAAGGAGCAACAATGTCAACATCTAGGGCCTGAATCCTGCAAAAATTTTAACTCTATGCACTGTGAGTACTCCCACTGAAGTCAATAGAGCTACTCCCGGTGCATAAGGTTATGCATATGCTTACGACTTTGCAAGACTGGGGCCCAAATCTCTGCTTTTCATGTGTAAAAGCTGCATCAAGTACCATTTAAAGCGTGCCCATTAATACACTCTTACTCATGCGCTCTGAGAAGTCTCAGCATTTGCCTGTTCCTGTTTTAATATTAATTATGGGTACTTTTAAAAAAGCATCTAAGTGACTTAGGAGCCTAAGTCTTAGTCTACAATACCAAAAATAATCACACCCTCTAGCAGACATATGCTGGAAAAACCCCTGGAATAGACAACTATGGTGACAGAAGAGGGCTTCATCAGCTTAGCTAATGTCATTCAGGGAAGTGGTGTAGCTATGTTGGCAGAAGAATGCCTGTCAACTTACAATGAGCCTCCAACTAGGGGGCTCTGCCAGGATAGCTATGCTGGCAAAGGTTCTGTGGTGTAGATAAGCCTTGAAAAATGAATGGGACTTAAGGTCCTAAGTCGCTTAGTTGTTTTTGAAAATGTTATCCATTTAGCCTAACCTTCCACAAAAGGAGACCCGTGGGATCTATTGACTTTCATTGACTCCTGGGTTGGATGGGCTGTGAATCACAGGATTTGGGACACTACCTTGCACAAATCCAAAATCAATGGGACCTGCACCGGGAATGACCCTCTCTGAAGATGCACCAAACTCACTATGTAGCACTACTCCATCTCAACTTACACTACCAGCCACAAGTATAAGCCTGTTTCTCCTCCCTTGAATCTGCTGTCAATTTCATCTTAGAAACTGAGGAAGCAGTCTGCATCAGCAGCTTCTACAGAGATGGGGGAAAAGCAGAGCTGCAGAAAAATCAATGCAATATTATTTCTTAAATGGCTCTTCATCTTTTCCTTGGATAACAGATACTAACCTGCAAGATAGGGTACAAAGAAGCTATGGTTTAGAAATCTGCTAAACAACAATAAAAAGATTTTGAAGTGGGTACACTGAAAATTTTTCAAATTAAGTCAATGTGGCACTGCACAGGTATTCGCCTGTACATAGCAAATAGCAGTACAGGGGCTTAAGGTTATAAAAGGCAGATAACGCAGGATTTAACATCAAGGTGCCCTGTGGCATATTGTCACTACTTGTCCCTGCCTCATCCATCTCAGCATTTGAATGAGACAAGACTTTTTGAATAAAAGCCATACATATAAAGTAAGCAGACACTGTAAGATAATATTAGTTTGTCACAGTGTAACTCATATCTAGCTGTAGCTAAAAATCTGTATGCTCACATTATATCCAAAATTTAGGTGTACAAAACTGAAGCAGCTATTGAAGTTCATGTGAATAAACACAAACTAGATTAAGACAAGAGCTTTAGGATGTGGCACCACGACAGTAGGTGGCAGTACAAAGCACAGCTGAACTGAATCCTGCCTAGTGGGACAGACTTGCTGTGATCAGTGATTCATGAATAGAGCCAGTCAAAACCTGAATTTCTAGTTTGTGGAAATTTTTTTGACATTTTGAAATTTCATTTCATTCAGACACAGAACAGATATTTCAGAAATCTTGCATGAAGTGGAATTTCCAAAACAATTCAGTTTCAGATGAATTTCAAAATTTGGAAAGAAAATTATTTAGAAATACATTTTTATATTATTTTTACACTATTTCATAACATGTCAGTTGTAATTGTGCATAATAGATATGTGTCGTATTATGACGTAATAGCTGAAACATGTTGAATTGAACCACCACCACAAACAGGTGATACTAATCTAGACAAGATGATAAAATGGTTCAATCAGTACTAATTACCAGCTGCCCTTAGTGGTTTTAAACATAAAATACAATTAATAAAATATTTTAACTATTATGTGTGATATAATGACATCACTATTAGTGCATATATTGCACTGATACTACTCAAGTGTCATGAAACAGTGTAAAAATACAAACATTACAAAAATTAAAATCTGAAACAAATTTTCAAAATATTCTGACATTTTTTTCAAAACTTTTTTTGGTTTCAAAAGGCTTTTTATGGGAATTTTTATTGAAAGAGGCTTTTTCAAAATGTTTCAATTTAAACAAAAACAACATTTCCTGAAGAAAAAAAAATTCCCAACCAGCGCTATTCATGAACATGAAGAAGTTCAAGAGTCCCTATTTCATTTAATGACACTTCCATGAAAACTTGCTGAAAATAAAAAAAAGAGTTTTCAGTTTTCCAAAAACATGTACATTTTCCATAGGAATGTGAAATGTTTCCTCAGGAAACTAGCAACTTGCATGGAAGCTGGAGGAAGGAACATGGGTCTACAGAAGGGAAGATCTTGAAAAAGGCACCAGAAAGTCAGTTTGTGTTTAGATGGCTACAAATGCTAAGCTGCAGTTGGAGCAACTCTGTAAATAAGCTGCTCTAACAGAGACAGATTTATTTAACAAGAATAAACACCTCAGTGTTATCGCCCAGAACTTGATACCTGAAATGCAATGGTAGTGGTCAGTCCAGTAAGACTCACAGCGTGGAACATGCACTGCAGAAGACGATTGCCAGCATGGGCAGCGCGTGAACCACTGGAGGGGGGAGCTAGCCTCCTGCCCTGCCCCTTCCACCCAAAGCCCCCCCAATGGAGCTCACAGCTTCCCACTGCAGCTGCTGGCCCCCATCCCCAGGCTAGCCCCAGAGCACCGGCAGGGAAGGCGAGCAGCCACAGCCCTCCCAGACCCAGAATGCCAGGAGGGCAGACAGTGCGGCCCCAACCTCTGGAGCCGGGCTGTAGCCATAGAGCAGAAGCAGGGGGTCTGAGGGTGGAGCACAACCTGGGCCACAGCTGGCTGTTCGTGGAGGCACAGCCTCCCCCAGCCTATCGTACCTGCCATCCATGACTGCCAGCCATTCAACTGCCATATTTGCATCTGTGCTATCAGAGCAATGGCCAGTTCAATTCCAGCTGGCTCACACAGGCAGCCCTAATGCAATCCCAGGAAAACTTATAAGCAGCAATATTAGACTAACTTCCTAGTGCATCCTCCAAACTCCTCCCTTGTGCAATTCATGCTCTTCCCTCCAGCTTCCATGCAGGTTGAAATGGATTCGGAATGGTAATATTTTCCAACCAGCTCTACCATTTGGCTTTCCTCTCTCTCTCTAGTGGAAAGCAACTTTGACCCTGATTGTTCAAAGTACAAGGCAAAGATGGACTGATGCACCCATGCAGAGCCACAATGGGTGTGTCTACACTGCAAAGCAAGCCCAGGATCAGCAGAACTCAAGTTAACAGACCCTGGGTTTGTTAAGCTAGGGCTTGACCATCTATACTCATTTGTAATCCCAGGTTAGGAATTGTTGAACCCTGGGTCCTACCCTGGAACTCCAGCATCTACGTTGCATTATACAGGCCGAGTCCAACCACCCATATCCCAGACTCCCTACCGCTCTCCCAAAACATGGCCACTCTAGCCCTTTGTTCATGGTGCAGTGTGGGAAAACAAGGCTGTCCACCAAACTTGACAGTCCAGAGGACAAAGTCAGTCAACTCGAGGGATTATGGCAGATTCCCAGAGCATGAGAGGCTGCATGTATCTACACTGAAAAGCAATAGTACTTCAACCCTGGGTCCCTGCTTGACTCAGGCTTGGACCCTCCATCCCCATGGCACCCTGGGTCCAAGTCCTTGGTTAGCATGATATGTGTGTAGACAAAAGGTGGGTCAGGCTTGAGCCTAAATTCAAATCCTGGTTTACACTGCAGTGCAGATATACCCAAAGATTTCAAATGGCTATGCATTGGCACAACAGATCACCTATGCATTATGTATTGAAGAACTGGGGCTCTAATTCCTAATCTCCAGAAAACAACTATATGCATATGGTGAGCCATATGCAACACTCTAGATACAAACTGCAACTCTGAACAAACAATTAAACATTGTACTAGTTCTTCTTTCCAAATAAGTCATTATATACTGAACAACAAGGAGAACAAGCCAGTATTTTTCATGGCACTCAAAGAACAACATGAGTTGCAATGTTTTGTTTTTCAGAGATTGGGGTTGTTTGTTTCTTTGTTTTTAAACAGCATGTTAAATTATTATTATTAACCACACCCAAAATATAAATAAATAAAGAGAGAGAGCATGCAACATTATTGAGTTTATTTGGAAATAAAATGAGAGATGAGACATTGAAGCAAATGAACATATACAAATCCCCTTCAAAAGATTTATGACTCTCTCGTGTAATATAGCAATCTGGTCAGCTAAGTCTGAAGTTGGAATAACAAGACCATGTTGATGAGTTAATTTAATAAAAGAAACACATGTCTCTGGAGCCATAGAGTTCTGCAGAAAAGAAACAACTGCATCTATTTTATTCATAAAAACTTTATTCATTTAAAAATTGTTTCAAGATTGTATAACAAAATAAAGCAATAATAATTTTAAAAAGATGTGGATTCAAATAATGGTTTCCACAAAACAAAAATATTAAACCTAGCACAGGATTTTTCAACTTTTAGATACATGCAAACATACCAGGCAATTCGCAAATATTTCATCCTCAGATACAAATCCAGAATCTTACCAAGACATTTTAATTATCAGGATGATTTACAGGTTTCCAGAGTTATTCAAAACACTGCATGCATTCTCCTTTTTTAATTATATCTCACTGGGGATTTTAGAATTGTGAGTACATCATCGTTGATTCTTTCTTGCATCATGCTTATCCTAAATTAAGTTGACTTTATTGTTAAAATACAGAAATGTAGAAAATTAACTTTAATAAATGTCAGTTTTATAGACTAGCACCCTGGTGACCTTTTGTGTCTTGATCAACAAATCTGAACCCCATCAAATGGAAATGTGCATGCAGCTGCACAAAACAATTGATCAGAGCTGCCCAAAAATCCCTGTATACATTTGGCTGAGCTAGGCTAGTATAGATTTTATAGGTTTAAAGTGTAGTTGTTGTAATATATCTATATATTTATAAAGCATAAATAATCACTGATTTAAACAAGTAAATGATAGTCTTACATTAAAATAAGTGAACACTAATGCCTAACATCATACCATATAAAAATGGGTATTACCTTTATGTCTCCAAGCCTGAACTATTTTATGCAACAAGTAGTCAGGTCAACAACAACAAAAACAGCAGCAGCAACACAAGGGTAGCTTTTATAAAATAATTTGTCAGAATAAAATCGTAAAAATAGTCCACACACTGTTCTGTTATCCCTCCTATTATGTGGAATTTAAACTAGCCATTCCTGCTAGATAAGAATCTGAACTACTTACCAAACAATTCACTGGTTTGATTATTCAGTGGTAACATTCATTATGACTTTAATCTTAGTTTGTGAATTATGGTCAGACCATAGCCGGGTTTAAGATTTTATCAATACAACTGAAGCCATAATGTAGGTTTTCAGACCAGATCAGCATTATTCATATTCCAGAAGGGATTTGTGTGGCATTTTCACCTGTCCTGAATTAAAATTGAGCAACGCTTTCAGAAAAGGTGGTCTGCTCATCTAGATAATCAAAGGCATAAAGTTCTAGTTTGAAAACAAATCTGTCTGATGGAATAATTTGTAGATTTATTAATTGTCAACACCACTATCCAGCATGTTTCTCATTATGTTTATATGCTATTTAAGAGTTCACAGGTAGGAAGTGTGGTGTGTGCAGCTAAAAGGTGTTGTTGTTTGAGCAGCACGAGTCTGAAGAACCAGACGTTCTCAGAAGCAGAATTTCATAAGTATATCACGATCAGCAGAACCGGAATCAGAGTGCCCATGTTCCCTGGAGGGACTGTTACTGTTGGTACACCAGTGGAACAGAGACCATGGAGAGTTAGGCTGGAAGCAACTCTGCCACATGGACAGACCATGCCATGGAGTTTAATGAAGTTTCACTGGTTCAACTTAACCTGCATTTGGCTGACTCTTTGCTAATGAAACATGGTGGTAACATTTGAGTTGTGAATTCTTTGAAGCGCAGCAGCTGTCAAACTGAGCCATAGAGCTTGGTCTGACGCCGCTCGGAGTCCTGAATATTGCAGACTCAAACCTAGCCCAGCAATGTACCAGGTGGAAGGAGGAGTTCAAGCTGTACACAGTCCTGACCACGTAGGAGGATGACGACGACAGCAGGAAAATAAAACTGTTACTTTACCTTATTGGGGAACAAGACAGAAAGATTCTCACCACTGCCTCTTGCCTCACAACAGTCCTAGGAGCCCTGGGGACCAATCCTCCACAAAGCAAAACAAATCTGCGGAGCGAGACAGATTTTTCACTAACAACCAGTCTGGAAAGGAGGGGACAGACCCCTAGGTTATTACCCTATGCATAGTGACTGTTATATGCAATTTTGAAGACTTGACAGTCTCGCTAGTTCAGGACAGGATAGTGTGCGGCACTTTGGGACCATCACCTGCCGAAGTGTCTCCTTCCGGAAGGCGATCTCACATTAGCCAGATGCTTTGACATGGGATGTGCAGAAGCAGCCTCAAGAGAAAGGATTTGCCTAGGAGGCACAACACCTGCAGAAATACATGCAGTGAGACAAGAGCAAAGGCAAGCAGGTGACAAGGTTCCATACCCATGAGTAAGATGTATATACAGTGGGAGACAGCATGAACAGGTAATGGAGAAGTGACCCACACCAGGACAGCATTGCAAGGAACATGGGAAGATGAACCATTTTAGCAGCATGCCCATTTGCCTTGGAAGAATTAAAGGAATTTGCACAAAAAATGGGAGTTTGATCATCACACCTCCTCCCCAGCATACCCCCAAGAGTAATGGTAAGGTGGAATCAGCTGTGAAAACAGCTAAAAGACTGGTAAGCAAAGCTATTTCTTCTGGTTCAGACTCCTCGTTAGCATTTGTGGTGCACAGGAATACCCCATAACCAGAGGGGTCCAAAGCAGTCCAGTGCAGGCACTGATGGGGCAAAGGACCAAAACCCTGATGCCAAAGAGATCAGACCTGTTGCAGCCAGAAGGATGTAGATAATGCCGAGAGCACACAGACAACAGAGAATGCAGACACAGGTTAGTCAAGAACCTATGAGCCCTGGAGACAGCCACTACTATGAGGATCCAGACAGAGAGACACCAAAAGGAGTGGACTACAGGAGTCATGAGGGGTGCAGTGGCACCAAGGTCATACAAGATGACTACACAAGAGGGACAAGTGGCCCAAAAAGAACAGAAAACACAACAAAGAGCCAGCACACACAACTCCCCTAGAGAACCTACAGAGAGCAGAACACAGACACAGATAACCATCTGGAAGCCAACCCTACAGGGAGGGAGGAGACTTCACAGAGAGATAGTGTGTTAGACTCAGACAGGAGACAAGACGACTCAGATAGGTCACTTCTGGTGTAGTTGTTGACGATACCAAACCATCTGAAAGAACATGTAACCAGCTGAGTCTGTGGTAAAGATGAGACTTCACCTCAGCTATAAGTTATCAATCTCTGGTCACAGGAATATAGGTTGGATGTCTGGACATCAATTATTTGCTTTTAATGTTTATATTAAATGTTTGTAATTTAGCGAAGAGGTATCATGATCAGTGGAACTGGAGTCAGAAGGCTCATGTTCCCTGGAGGGACTGTTATTCTTAGGACACAGGGAAATGGTTGCGATTGGGCTGGAAGCAATTTAGCCATATGGACAGAGCAGTCCACAGAGTTTAATATAATTCCACTTGTTCAAATTAACCTACATTCACCTTCACTATTTGCAAGGGAAACAATAAGGATGCCTGTAAGAAATCCAGGAAGCTGAAAAAGGCAAATGGCAGCCCAAATTCATACGGTACATGATGTCCTTACTTTTTCTTCCCAGACATCTCAACAAGAAAGATCACACACATTGAAGCTCTGGGGCTCTCTGACATTTAAACAGATTGAAAAAATATTTTGCGGTTCCCTAGTTAAACACTCCAAACAATTTTCCATTTCACGTTTCCCTCCCGGTCTCTGGCAAAGAATGCATTGAAAACAATAAAACAAGAGAGGGAATGCAGTATCATCCAGTCACAAATCAGCTGGAAGTGTTCATCTGGTAAAACACAAAGAGCTCCTTATTTCTACCAGATGTGTATCAATGATCCTGCTCCTCAAATTACTAGAGCAGGGATAGTGACTATGACATTTTGAAGACTTATGCATAGTACTTTTCTCACCTGTTACTATATGCTCTGGTTCATCATACTCTCTAAACTTACTGGGACACACTACTCATTCCTCATGATTTCATTACTCTAAAAGAACTAAATGAAAGGACATTACGTAAATATGCCAATACATATACAAGAAGATTCTGAATTATCTTTACATACTAATTGCAGAAAAAAGACCACTAATAAAACATACTCTTGGGCCAAAAAAACCCACCCAATGGAGTTTTGAATTATTGCTGTGGAATTTGTTACCGTAGCTAGTACAGATACATTAAAAAAAGAAAATAATCTTATTTGACTGTTTGTAAATGGCTCTTTTAATGGGTAATTAATATATTTAATGTATCTCACTACTGTGATTACTTTAATGCAAATGTGTGATGATAATGGCATACAATACCATTGGCTCTATCATAAGTTAATTGTACAAGTACTCTATCTAGAAAACACAAGGCATCTGCAAACCCCAGTAAGCCATTTAACCACTGAAACAACGTGTTCTTTGAATACAGAGCTTATCCGACAGGACAGAGTATTTAAAATAATGAACAGTCTATGAGGCTGGCCCAGTGGTCATTAATTCAGACTTCCCAGACACAAGTTTGCTACACAGACGACTTACTGTATATAGATTCCAAGGGCAAAATTGCACTAGATATGGTTACACTATCCAAGACTTCCAGAAAAAAAGATGGAAGCAAGTCCTCCCTCCTAAATAAGGTGCCATGAAAGCACTTTATTAAGCAACCACTTGTCATTAGCAATTGCACCATAATAATATATGGAGTGATTAGGCCATAATCCATCGTAGCATGAAGAAGCCCTGAAACAAATAAACATCTTTACAGTTTAATGATTTGTTGTTTAAATAAACACAGAGACTTAAACCAGACTTTTTCCTTTTGAACTTTTGTAACAAAAAGTATATTCAAAGATAAAGGAGATTATGCCAGTGGATATCATTAAAATCCTAATATAACACACATCCATTTACAGTAGAAATATATTAGGAATCATGTTCATATCTCAACAAACATTCAGGTACTTACTGTATGAATGTGGGCTCAAGCATAACTGTGTGTTACATTCTGATGCTGAAATTTCCCGGAATTTGTTTTCAGTAAAGCTTATTGGGAGCAATGAAGCGGCACCTCCATAATCTCTATAATTCAGAAAAACTTACTACCTGAAGGTTTATTATTTATGTAAGATTATTTTCTGATCAGAAAAATGTCTTCATTTATATATATTCTGCACTCTAACTGCTTTGTAAATTGATATGCATATTTGTCAGCATCTTGGATTCAATTAGTGATGAGCACTGAATACAGAAATGAAGCATACTCAATAGGACAAACTTGATTTTCAGTTACACTAGTGTAAACCCATTGAACTGAATGAGATAGCACAGTTGAGGAGTTAACAGCTGCTACAGAGAGGCCCTGCAATTTACAGAGTGGGAGGAGGCAGTAAGTTTAACTGGATGTTCTGAATCCAATATTTTAGCCCAAACACGATTAGTAGTGTGAATGCATGGCTAGGCGGTATGACTTTGTCAAGCCCAGTAACTTCCTGGCTACCCTGCTGCAGTGGCATATAATAGTTCCTGGGCTTTTATAAAATATGCAGCAGCCAAAGTGCAAAACATTTTCCTTTTCTTTATTAGTAGGGCCCTACCAAATTCACTGTCCATTTTGGTCAATTTCATGGTCATAGGTTTTTAAAATTGTAAATGTCATGATTTCATCTATTTAAACCTGAAATTTCATGGTGCTGTAATTGTAGTGGTCCTGGCCAAAAAGGAGTTGGAGGGGAGGGGACCTTACAAGGTTATCATAAGGGGTTGCGGTACTGCTTCCCTTACTTTTACACTGCTGCCTGCAAAGCTGGGTCTTCAGTCAGCAGCCACCACTCTCCGACTGCCCAGCTCTGAAGACAGCATCACAGAAGTAGGGGTGGCATGGTATGGTATTGCCACTCTTACTTCTGCGCTGCTGCTGGCAGAGCGCTGCCTTCAGAACTGGGCACCCAGCCAACAACTGCCACTTTCTGGCCATCCTGCTCTGAAGTCAGCAGCTGCAGAAGTAAAAGTGGCAACACCACAACCCCCCTTAAATAACTTTGCGACCCCCTTCAACTTCCTTTTGGGTAAGGACCCCCTATTTGAGAAACACTAGTCTCCCCAGTGAAATCTGTATAACATAGGGTAAAAGCACACAAAAGACCAGATTTCACAGGGAGAGACCAGATTCCACAGTCCGTGACACATTTTTCATGGCCCTGAATTTGGTAAGGCCCTATGTATTAGAGATGTTTTAAAAGAAGAAAACAGAGGTGCTGTCCCTTCCAGACTAACACAACCAACAAAGTTTCCTGCATCTCCAGTTCAAAGCATCCACACAGAGCTGGATAGTGGGGCAGTTTCCTAGTCAAGTTTCGTAGTAATTCTATAAGGTGAAGCTTTCTTCATCAGCCAAATCAAAACAAAAGGTAAAAAGTTTCTGACTTGCAGAATAAAGCCACCTTGCTACTGCTGTACATAGGCATCAATGAGATTCGTTCGCCAGCTCTTTTCCTGGAGGAGTCCCATGTTTCTGGACCCCACCTTTCTACATCTAGTTCTTCCCTAGACCGGAGACAAGTCCAGCAGCCCAAGATCGCCTTATCTTTCTGACTCCGTATCTGCAAGCCCCAAATGGAGGGCTGTGCCCCTCCTCAGTACCTACTCAGGCTAATTCTCAAAAGTCAGTTCTCCACCTCTTTCCTTCTATGGTTAACTCTTTCTCTGCCTATTCAGCTGCAGTGTACATATATCCCATCACAGCTTGCATTTGATATTCATCTGCCCTGCTGGCGGATAAGAAGAAGAGACAATAGAAATACAATCTCTCTCCCTGATTATTTCTAATGGGTCATCTTCCCAAGCCTTATGTAAGAAACTGATATGGATGGATCCCCAGTGTACTGAACAGATCTGGCACCAGGTAGCCAGCAACAGAAATTGACAGAACAAGACAAAATAAGATAAATTGTACTTTATACTAACCTCCCCATAGACTCAGAGCTTGAGCTTGAGGCACTGCTATTAACCACAACTACTAGGTTCACAAGGCTAAAATATGACTGCTATCATGGAAGATGGTTGGGAGATTGGGGGAGATGTTTGGGAGATCTCCACGCCAGAATTTAACCTTGAGAGGGAAGTAAACAAAGTAAGAGGGGATACAGCCATGGACAGAAGAATTGGCATAAGGAGGAAGGGTAGTGTAGATAACAGACTAACAGGTGATGTTGGTGGTAGAATGTCCATGCCTAACGGGGTACAGAATGTGAGTGAAGCCAAACGGCAAAAATTAGGATGTCTGTACACTAATGCGAGGAGCCTAGGGAACAAAATGGAGGAACTAGAGCTACTGGTGCAGGAAGTGAAACCAGATATTATAGGGATAACAGAAACGTGGTGGAATAGTAGTCATAGAATCATAGACTATTAGGGTTGGAAGGGACCTCAGGAGGTCATCTAGTCCAACCCCCTGCTCCAAGCAGGACCAATCCCCAGATTTTTACCCCAGTTCCCTTAATGGCCCCCTCAGGGATTGAACTCACAACCCTGGGTTTAGTAGGCCAATGCTCAAACCCCTGAGCTATCCCTCCCTGACTGGAGTACAGGTATTGAAGGCTATGTGCTGTTTAGGAAAGATAGAAATAAAGGCAAAGGTGGTGGAGTAGCATTGTACATCAATGAGGAGGTTAACTGTAAAGAAATAAGAAGTGATGGAATGGACAAGACAGAGCCTGTCTGGGCAAAAATCAAACTGGGAAAGAAAGCTATTAGAGCCTCCCCTGAGATAGTGCTTGGGGTGTGCTACAGACCGCCGGGATCTGATTTGGATATGGATAGAGACCTCTTTAATGTTTTTAAGGAAGTAAACACTAATGGGAAATGTGTGATCATGGGAGACTTTAACTTCCCAGATATAGACTGGAGTACAAGTGCTAGCAAGAATAGTAGGGATCAGATTTTTCTGGATGTGATAGCTGATGGATTCCTTCACCAGGTAGTTGAAGAACTGACAAGAGGGGATGCCATTTTAGATTTGGTTTTGGTGAGCAGTGAGGACCTCATAGAAGAAATGGTTGTAGGGGACAACCTTGGTTCGAATGATCATGAGCTAATTCAGTTCAAACTAGATGGAAGGATAAACAAAAATAGATCTGGGACTAGGGTTTTTGATTTCAAAAGGTCTAACTTTAAAGAATTAAGGAAATTAGTTAGGGAAGTGGATTGGATGGAAGAACTTGCGGATCTAAATGCGGAAGAGGCCTGGAATTACTTTCAGTCGCAGCTGCAGAAACTATCGGAAGCCTGCATCCCAAGAAAGGGGAAAAAAACCATAGGAAGGAGTTGCAGACCAAGCTGGATGAGCAAGCATCTCAGAGAGGTGATTAAGAAAAAGCAGAAAGCCTACAAGGAGTGGAAGAAGGGTGGGATTAGCAAGGAAAGCTATCTTAGTGAGGTCAGAATATGTAGGGATAAAGTGAGAAAGGCTAAAAGCCAAGTAGAGTTGAACCTTGTGAAGGGAATTAAAACCAATAGTAAAAGGTTCTATAGCCATATAAATAAGAAGAAAACAAAGAAAGAAGAAGAAGTGGGACCGCTACACACTGAGGATGGAAAGGAGGTTAAGGATAACCTAGGCATGGCCCAATATCTAAATAAGTACTTTGCCTCAGTCTTTAATAAGGCTAATGGGGAGCTTAGGGGTAATGGAAGGATGACAAACGGGAATGAGGATATGGAGGTGGATATTACCACATCTGAGGTAGAAGCCACACTTGAACAGCTTAATGGGACAAAATCGGAGGGCCCGGACAATCTTCATCCGAGAATATTAAAGGAACTGGCACATGAAATTGTAAGCCCATTAGCGAGAATTTTTAATGAATCGGTAAACTCAGGGGTTGTACTGTACGACTGGAGAATTGCTAACGTAGTCCCTATCTTTAAGAAAGGGAGAAAGAGTGATCCGAGTAACTATAGGCCTGTTAGTTTGACATCTGTAGTATGTAAGGTCTTGGAAAAAATTTTGAAGGAGAAAGTAGTTAAGGACATTGAGGTCAATGGTAATTGGGACAAAGTACAACATGGTTTTACTAAAGGTAGATCGTGCCAAACCAACCTGATCTCCTTCTTTGAGAAGGTGACAGATTATTTAGACAAAGGAAATGCGGTAGACCTAATTTACCTCTATTTCACTAAGGCATTTGACATGGTTCCACATGCGGAATTATTAGTCAAATTGGAAAAGATGGGGATCAGTATGAGAATTGAAAGGTGGATAAGGACCCGGTTAAAGGGGAGACTACAACGGGTTGTACTGAAGGGTGAACTGTCAGGTTGGAAGGTGGTTACTAGTGGAGTTCCTCAAGGATCGGTTCTGGGACCAATCTTATTTAACCTTTTTATTACCGACCTTGGCACAAAAAGCGGGAAAGTGCTAATAAAGTTCGCGGATGACACAAAGCTGGGGGCTATTGCTAACACGGAGAAGGACCGGGATATCATACAGGAAGATCTGGACGACCTTGTAAACTGGAGTAATAGTAATAGGATGAAATTTAATAGTGAAAAGTGCAAGGTCATGCACTTAGGGATTAATAATAAGAACTTTAGATATAGATTGGGGATGCATCAGTTGGAAGCAACAGAGGAGGAGAAGGACCTTGGGGTATTGGTAGATCACAGGATGACTATGAGCCGCCAATGTGATATGGCCGTGAAAAAAGCTAATGCGGTTTTAGGATGCATCAGGCGAGGTATTTACAGCAAAGATAAGAAGGTGTTAGTATCGTTATATAAGGCGCTGGTGAGACCCCACCTGGAATACTGTGTGCAGTTCTGGTCTCCCATGTTTAAGAAGGATGAATTCAAACTGGAACAGGTTCAGAGACGGGCTACTAGGATGATCCGAGGAATGCAAAACCTGTCATATGAAAGGAGACTCGAAGAGCTTGGCTTGTTTAGTCTAGCCAAAAGAAGGCTGAGGGGGGATATGCTTGCTCTTTATAAATATATCAGAGGGATTAATATTAGGGAGGGAGAGGAATTATTTAAGCTTAGTACCAATGTAGATACAAGAACGAATGGGTATAAACTGGACACTAGGAAGTTTAGACTTGAAATTAGACGAAGGTTTCTAACCATTAGAGGAGTGAAGTTCTGGAACAGCCTTCCAAAGGGAGTAGTGGGGGCAAAAGACATATCTGGCTTTAAGATTAAGCTTGATAAGTTTATGGAAGGGATGGTATGATGGGAGAGCCTAATTTTGGCAATTGATCTTTGATTATCGCCAGGTAAGTATGCCCAGTGGTTGGTGATGGGATGTTGGATGGGATGGGATCTGAGTCACTGCAGAGAATTCTTTTTTGAGTGCTGGCTGGTGAGTCTTGCCCACATGCTCAGGGTTTAGCTGATCGCCATATTTGGGGTCGGGAGGGAATTTTCCTCCAGGGCAGATTGGCAGAGGCCCTGGAGGTTTTTCGCCTTCCCCTGCAGCGTGGGGCATGGGTCACTTGCTGGTGGATTCTCTGCAGCTTGAGGTCTTCAAACCACAATTTGAAGACTTCAATAACTCAGGCATAGGTTAGGGGTTTGTTATAGAAGTGGATGGCTAGGGTTCTGTGACCTGCTTTGTGCAGGGGGTCGGACTAGATGATCACATTGGTCCCTTATGACCCTACAATCTATGAATCTATCACTCTCAACCTTCACATCTGAATCCCAAGCAAGTTTTCTGCTCAACTTCAAAAAAGATGGTAGCTTTCTTGTGGCTTAATTTAGGAAGGCACAAGTAACATTGCCATGAGGAAAACTTGCTGAAAATATTTTGATTTCACAATAGTTTTGATCTTTCATTGTTTTGCTTAAAGGAACAGCGGAAGGAGACAATGGCTGCTTTATACTGTTCAAGGGTATCAACTTTTTTTATACTGGTAAGGGTTATTTAAATTTTGCACAGAAGAGGGAGGACTAACAGAAGCAACAGCACCATGGGCAACAACAGCAGGCCCTCTAATTCATCTTTGGTTACTTTTACTGTATCAGAATAAGCTGGGGAACAGCGCATACAGTGTACATTAACTTTCTCATTAGGTTTGAGAGTTTTGTTACAGATTATTGCACCGAGCTGTAGATATAACAATTTGACAACGCACAGCACACACGTGACAAACAGTAGTGGCAAGTTTGTAAGCAGTTTGTAACAGAAGGAAAGGAAAATCCTAACCATATAATGTAGGCAGTGGCAGCTCCACAGTACAAGCCAGCTCATCCTTGTTGAATTCATGAACCAGATACAGGCACAATAGACTCTCACACTGCCACACCTACTTTTCCCACCTAATTTTCTAATTGTCCAACACCTATATCGTATACTGCCAATCAACAATGTGTTCTGTCCAACAAGTTCAACCAAGATAAGAGAGAGAGTGCTATTCCAGATGCTATAAATAGACACTCCAGAACTTCCAAGATAAAGCCCTTCTCAAAAATACCACTTTTCAAAGCAAAATTTCCAGCCAAACAATTTGTATTTTAAAAAATGAGAGGTTAAGAATGTGACTTGTGGGCAATAGAAGATGTGGAAATACCTATTTTACCTGACCAATTCTTTGCTGTCTGCTATGCTGTGATGCAAAAATCACATTCACTAAGCTGCATTCCCCAGAGGCTTCCCCCTGGCCTCTCTCTGCCCCTAGAGAGTGCGTCTGCATAGCAGATAAACACTCCCAGCCAGCCCAAATCAGCTGACTTGGGCTCATGGGACTCAGACTGTAAAACTGCTGCAGCCTGAACCTGAACTTCTACACAGCAACCTGATCCCCGAGAGCCCGAATCCCACTGAACAGGGCCAGCCACAAACATAGAGTGGGTCTTTTGTTCCAGTGTAGCGGACTCCAGAGGCCAAACCCTTCCCTTAAATTGCCTACAGGATGATGTGACAGGAAGGCAACCTTTAACCCCTTCCTGGCTGCTTTTACTTTGCTACAGGCCACAATACCCAAAAGTAATCAGGTATGTACCATGTACACACACAAAATGTTACGTTTTCTTCCGTTTGTGGTTCCAACAGTCCTAAGAACATATCAACAGTATCTTTGATAAGAATATAACAGCTGCCATATAGAATAAAGCAAATGGTCCATCTAGTGTAGTCCAGGCTCCTATTTTCAACAATGGCGTGTATCAGATACTGCAATACATCAAAATCACTGCAAAATGGGAGTAGCTAAATTCAAAGTTTGGCTTTTAGCAAACTTCGATCCTCTCTGACCTCAGCTAGACAGCACTTATATCACTACACAACACCATAACACCAGCATTGCTCCATATTGATTCTAGCCCTGAACAGCTCATGCTTGGAGGACAGCTCTCAGGGGGAAGAGAAAACAGACCTTTTCTGGAGAGGAGCTTCCATGGAAATAGTGCTGCACTGAATTGAAAAAGGTGACAAATTCCATCATGCTGTAACATTTGACAATATTACAGTGTAGTACAGTAGTAGTGGACAGTAGTATAGTGTACGGCAAAGTAAAGATATATGCAGATATAAAACAGACAATTATTTAATTAGTGTTATAGTAGCACCTGGAGCACTCAATCAGCATCAGTGTTCCATTGTGCGAGGGACTGTACAAATACTTAGAAAGACAGTCCGTATCTCATGATTTTAAATAAAATGGCTTTCTAACGAACTGCACTTCAGAAGAAATCCTCATGCACTGCCTTGTATGAGACTGCAAGTAGCATGCTTCCTCTGAATCATCTGTCAAAATATTCATCTTACCGATAAGATCAGCAGATAGCCCTTGTTTTAGCAGCAACCAAACAATTACATGGCTGCCTCTCAACATCTGTACAAATCCATCCATTTGATCCCAAGGTGATAGGCAACCTGATCAACACAGCAGATTCCTCTGATGATTAATTCGGCAGTCAATATACTAAAGACCAGGGAGATGTCCTGGCTATTATGGTCATTTAATAATGACAGTTAAGATATCTTCAGAATTTTGTAAAAGAAATTCAGAGAACTGTACTAGTTATTGCACTGAAGAATCCACACCACTGTTATAAGGACAGAAGTCACTGTGTAAATTCTTACATTTTCCACTAAGCGGATAACTCCGGCAGTGTCATGAGTCACAGAGGTTAACTGACCAGTGTCCACACCATTATGAAAACATGAACATGAAATGGCTGTGGATCACTTAAACAATGGGCCTGCATTCATTTTACTTATATTACGCATCAACATTTCTAAGACATAGTTTCTGCTCAGCTACTTTCCTGGAAGTGTAAGCCACCATCAAAGGACATGAGTAAATCTTCTGAGAACAATTGGATTTGAATATGACGAATGGCAGACAATTACAAATTCACATATACAGACTCATTGTCAAACTTGCTCCAGGCTTGGAAATGTCTTAACATTTTTCCACAGTTTATACTGGAATTTGGTATGTAGCAATATATAATTAGTATTAAATGTGATTAATGCATACTGTGGGAAAACACAGAAAAAACTGAAATAGAGCAATGTGGATTTCTTTCCCCTCTCTCTACCTAGACTGTAATTAAGCATATGCATATCTGTCTCTCTGAAAATTTGAACATAAAGCCAGAGCACAATTACGGGAGCTGGCTTTCTCCCCCTCTGGTGGAAGTAACGCATGTTCCATTTTTCACTGTCACACTATTTAACATCCATATTTTGATCATCCTTTATTTTAGTCATATCATTTAGCAACATGGTTACTGGGTTGTCTAGGTCACCCCTGATATTCTCCATGGTTCCTTGCATCTTGCCTCCTTCACTCACTTTCTTATTTCTCTCTTATAAGGTTATTTTATCGTTTTTATTTGTTTGTGTTTGTCAATTAAGCAAGAAATGTTATAAAAAAGCACAAAACTCATCACTGGAGATGTGGGGAACCCTGCAGTTTTGGTCCACATGGGTTTAGGAAAACCACGTTTTGGTTTTGATCCACACTGGTTTACCACCCAAGTTTTGCTTTGAGTATTGTGTTGGAATAAATATAAAAGTTCCACAGTTCACCTGGTTTCATGTTGAAAACATGTGAAACTACATGTTTTTCCAAAGCTTTATATGAACAAATACATCGATCCCGACATTTAAAGCAAATCTAAGCTCAGTTGCACTAAAGTTTCTAAACCTTAGGAAAGATTACCATGGAGTTGCACTGAGTTTTAAGCTTTTAATGATACCTAAACCAAGCAAAGTTGAGTGTGGTTTCAGAAATCTTAAAAAAAAAAAAGTTTTGCAAGCTTTGGCAAGAACATGCTTTTAATAGTGCTTACTTCAACACAATAAGCTTGAATAATGCAAATATTCACTGTATGTATGGGTTATATTCAGGGCCGGCTCCAGGCCACAGCGTGTCAAGCACATGCTTGGGGCGGCACGCCATGGGGGGGTACTCTGCCGGTTGCCGGGAGGGCAGCAGGCGGCTCCAGTGGATCACACGCAGGCATGCCTGCGGGGGGTCCGCTAGTCCCGCGGCTCCGGTGGAGCATCCGCAGGCACACCTGCGGGAGGTCTACCGGAGCCGCGGGACCACCGGACCCCCCGCAGGGAAGCCTGCGGAGGGTCCACAGGAGCCGCGGGACCAGCGAGTGGCAGAGCGCCCCCCGTGGCGTGCCGCCGTGCTTGGGGCAGCGAAATTGCTAGAGCCAGCCCTGGTTATATTACATATGCATTTTATTGTGTTAAATCTTAGTAAAAGGAGACAGGTGGATTAATGATATTTTGGCAAAAGCATGGGAATTGGAACTGAAAAAGCTAGGTTCTGCCTATGCCAGAAATTACATGCACAACCTGGGGAGTAAGATAACTGGTAACATTTTCAGAAATGGCTTAGGAGTATCAGTCCTGTTTTCAAAAATGGCTTAGGACTTGTCTACACAGGGAAAAATCTTGCAGTAACTGGTGCACACTGACTACTCTGCACTAATTCCCCATGTGGGCACTCTTACCATGAACTAACAATGTCTTTGTGCATATTAGTTTAGTCCACTTTGGAAGTGTACTAAGATAAACAGACGACCCTCAGAGTGCAGAGTAAGACTGTCCACATGAGGAATTTAATGCTGTATAGCTAGTGCACTTTAAATACACACCCTAGCTTCCCCATGTAAGCAAGTCCTAAGGCACTTATGGCCCTAAGTCCCATTGACTTATGATGAGACCAAGATGAGGTCTACACTATAAACTTACATATGGACCTAACCCTCTGTGTAGGCAGCATTATGTCGATGGGAAGGCTTCTCTTGTCAACACAGTTATCGCTTCTTGCGGAGACGGATTAACTATGCTGATGGAGAAGCCCTTGCATTGGCATAGGCAGCATCTTCACTGAAGCGCTACAGCAGTGCAGCTGCAGTGTTTAAGCGTAAACCTGCCCGTAAGCTCCTAAACACTTAAGTCTCTTCTGAAAATGGGATACACCGGTAAGTGCTTTTGAAAATTTTCCTCAACAGTTATAAGGGGTGTGATAATGCTCTTTTTTATTAATGTTTATAAATTGCTTTGAGATCATCAAATGGAAGGTGCTGTTTCCTTTTACAGTCATAGTACTAATAGGTTTCCTAAAATGACATAAAAAAAAAAGACCTCTTTTAAGTGTCCACGCTTTAGAGCAAAAGAGCTGGATACGCACGTTATAATTTCTGAAATGGCAAATTGTGATGCCAAAATTAGCTATTTTTTTAAAGTTACATTATTCCAACTTCACACACTCTACCAAACTAATTGTAAATACAAATGTATTTGGTTTCATGTAAAAATGGTCACTTATTCTCCAATGACTAGAGAATATGTGTTAACTGGAAAGAATATGATCTCTTAATATGTACTATGTTATGGTTGTTCTTTTCAAGCAAAAGCAAATTAAACCTGATTCTATTAAAAGGCAGAAAGCCTCTGAAATTAAAATATGGCCCTTCATCTTGGGTTGTATTTTCTAATCCATGTTTACCTGACTGTCATTAGTCTTTGTGAGTTACACATATTTACTGATGGCAAAACAAACACCTCTTTTTATCAGGGCCGCCCAGGGTTGGGGGGGAGGAAATGGGGCAATTTGCCTCGGGCCCCACAGGGCCCCCACGAGTTTTTTGGGGCCCCTGGAGCAGGGTCCTTCACTTGCTCCAGGGGCCCCAGAAAACTCTCGCAGAGCCCAGGCCCCAGGATCTTCTTCCGCTCAGGGTCTTCAGTGGCAGTTTGGCAGCGGCGGGTTCTTCCGCCCCAGGACCCACCGCCAAAGTGCCGGGGAAGGCCCCAGGCCCCCTGAATCTTCTGGGCGGCCCTGCTTTTTATTAACAAAGCCTAACATTTACGCAGAGAGAAAGCACAGGGGCTGTATTTCCCTTTCCATTTGGTAAAAAAACAGTGTACAGTTATATACAAGACTACATTTACTGTACATTTTCATCAAATTGGTTTTATATGTCTTATTTGAGTACAGTTTAATCCCTTTATTATGTCCCCCTTTCAAATTTGAGAAAATTCTGAATTAACAATACTTTGAGGTGGAAACTAGTTAATTAGGGGTGGAAACAGATACCATCTGCCAGATTTTTTTTTTATGTGGGGGAGAGGGGCACTGGCAATGTACACAAATAGAGCGGTCATATTTGCTAATGATCAGAAACAGCTGCGTAGTTGTAGAACTGCAGACAGACTCAGGTCACTAAACGATGAGTGCTGAGTCATTGACTGTACTCTTCTCTACATGTGTAATACATTCAGTGTTCGGTACAGAAACTTAAATGAGACAGACCGCTCCTGTCATAAACAGAGAGTTAAGAGTTAATGGAACAGAAGTACTTCATATCTCTTTTGCCTGTAAAGGGTTAACAAGATCAGTGAGCCAGGCTGCCACCTGACCAAAGGACCAATCAGGGGACAGGATACTTTCAAATCTTGAGGGAGGGAAGTTTGTGTGTGTGCTGTTAGATTTTGGTGGTTGTTCACTCTGGGGGCTCAGAGGGACCAGACGTGCAACGAGGTTTCTCTCCAATCTCTCCGATACAGGCTCTTATAAGTTCAGAATAGTGAGTACTAGGTAGATAAAGCGAGTTAGGCTTATGGTTGTTTTCTTTATTTGCAAATGTGTATTTGGCTGGAAGGACTGAAATGTGTATTTGGCTGAAAGGATTTTAATTTGTACTTGTATACTTAGGCTGGGAGGGTATTCCCAGAGTCTACAGCTGAAAGACCCTGTAAAATATTCCATCTTAAATTTACAAAAATAATTTTACTGTTTTTTTCTCTCTTTAATTAAAAGTTTTTCTTGTTTAAGAACCTGATTTTTTTTTTATTCTGGTGAGACCCTTGGGGACGGGGTCTGGATCCACCAGGGAATTGGTGGGGAGAAAGGAGGGAAGGGAAAGAGAAAGGTTAATTTCTCTCTGTGTTAGGATTACTTTCTCTCTCAGGGAGAGTCTGGGAGGGGGAGAGAGAAGGAGGGAGGAAGGTGAATTTTCCTTTCTGTGTTATGATTCAAGGAGTTTGAATCACAGTAATCTTCCAGGGTAACCCAGGGAGGGGAAGCCTGGGAGAGGCAACAGTGAGGGAAAGAGTTTACTTTCCTTGTGTTAAGATCCAGAGGGTCTGGGTCTTGGGGGTCCCCAGGCAAGGTTGTGGGGTGACCAGAGTGTACCAGGCACTGGAATTCCTGGTTGGTGGCAGCACTACAACTACTAAACTGGTAATTGAGCTTAGAGGAATCCATGCTGGTACCCTGTCTTTGGACGCTAAGGTTCAGAGTGGGGAATTATACCATGACAGCTCCATTAAAAAAATGACAAGAAAACTTTTAAGGTTGCACAATTATTAGTCACAAGTAAGAGAATGATAAAGTTAAGGATCCATGTGCATCCTCAACTTTGTCTATATTATGTTGTGTTCTTTAATGACATAATCACTATTCCTTATGTAATAGAACATAATTCACTTTTTTTCTGCAACCTTAGATAAACACATGAAGCATCTTAAAATGTTTTTCATTCTTTTCATAATAATCCATCATCATCTTTACTGACACATTTTTAACCTTCAGTCGCATTTCCCTGTGTGGAACCCTACTGACTTCAATGTGGCCCTGTAGGGATGCAGGGAACTGCCTCTGAGGACCCAGTTACAGGATCTGGGGTTTTGTGAGCAGAGACATCCTGTACATTTTCTTTTCAACAAGCAGCACTTTGGGCAATTTAAGAGAGGAGGCATCTTAATATTAAGCAAACGTATATGGGCCTCCTATATTCAGCTATGTCTGTACTTTTTCCTCATTACTCAAGGTTGCTATACTTTGCCTGTAGTTGGTTGTGTAAGAATGGTTTATTGTGTCCTTTTCCATGTACATTATTTAATGGACTCTGATTGGCATACAATGAATAACTCATAATACTAGAAGAAGATAGTTCAATGCATTTAAGATTGTACTAAAAATGTATATTATATGGGAAACATTACATGGTCATGTATGACTGAATCATAATTGCTAAACAAAAGGGACTCCGACTTCGACTTATCATTGGCATGTCCGGATTTGTGAGTGCCTAAATTATTCATCTTAACAATAGGATGGGTTTTGGTTTTTGTCTTCTTGTTAGGCTGGTTTTGCTTTCATTTCCTGGGGAGCTTTTCTGAAGAAAAATTTAAAAGGAAATTCCATAATGTCAAAATACTTTGTTACTCACTATTGAACACTTTGTCCCACACACCTTATGATATCCATAGGTGAGAGCTTCTCCTACAAATTGTAGTAGCTGCACAGCTTTTACCTCAGACGATGTACAAGGGCCAAGTTAGGGAATGTGAGGAACCCTGACACTTTAGCTATGCAATTGAGGCCTAATTCTATTTCCACTGAAGTCTATGGAGAGACTCCCATTGGCACTTCAGTGGAAGATGCAGCAGGCCTTTTTTGGTTTTCAAGATAAAAAAAAGAAACAAAAGGTACTGCTCAGGTCCAGTTCAGCGCCATGTCCCTGGCAGGTACAGACCAGAAGACACAGCACCTGGGTAGCGTAGGAATATTGAAGGTAACTTTAAATTATCTTTGTGCTGTCTGGATTCTGGGTTGGTTAACGGCCAGTGCAGCCCATAGTATAAAAGTAGAGAAGCTTAAAGCATACTCTAATTCACAGCAGCCTCCTGAGGGACAAGGTAGGGTCACTTGCAGTATTCCTACACTGCACCTGTGCCAGAGGAATTCTCCTCTGGCCAACTGTGGTGTCTTTACAGCCCCTATATGCCAGAACAGCATACAGGAAGAATCAGGGCAGGTCGAAGAATCTCGGCCTTCATATTCAATGTGCAGTATTCAAAGGCTTAAAATTTGGTCAAATTAAGGCAATTTTCACCAACACACATAAAGGTCTATTTCCATACTACATTTAATCTACTTTACCCATTCATAGCCACACTAGAACTATTAACAAAATCTCAACATTCCAATTATTTTTTATAATGGGAAATTTTTTAAACTCTCTACTTTGTCTTAAATGCCTCAACTATTTTTGCACAAACTCAAAAAACAAATTGGCCCTTTATCAGAGACCTAGCCTTGAAAACATCAGCCTGAAAAATATAAGCTTTCCGATGTTATAAAGCATCTGAAAATAGGAGATTAGAATGGAAACATAATGCTTACTACTGGTAAAACATGAGCATATAGGAAACCGCTAATTTTAAAGGAAATAGAAAAGTTCTTATGAATTTCCCATAGTGTCTTCTTATAAATACACAAAAGACAGCAACTACACAGAGATTGTTGCAATATAAATGCATATGAAATTAATCGGAAAATTAAAGTTATGCAAGTTCCATCCAAAGATAAAAATGAGAAATGTGGTGTAGCTATGCTTAAGCACTGCAACAAAACCTTACCTTGGACTAGTTTTAAAATATTTATAAAAACAAAGTAGGGGGAAAATAATTATTGGGGATTGAAGAAATATCTTAAAGAACTGGGATTATTGTAACTTAAATGCAAATAATAATAATCCTATATCATCATATCCCTCAGAGTGAAATCTTAAAAGATATTTTTTATTTTTAGTTTTTTGTATTATTTTTTTTAAACAATCATAAATACTCCGACAGTTGTATTGGTGTGAAACAAGAGTGGCATCTAGTGGCTAGTAATGTTACAGTACTTTTTCCCATTGAACAGCTGGGATATGTTCCAGACCTGTTTTTCTACAGTATTTCATTACAATCACCTGGATTATAATTGGGTATCTGGCAACTGCCTTACTAGCAAAAGCTGAAGAAAAGGTAAACTTTCTAAGGAGTAAATAAAGAGGTGATATTTTAGTCTCTGTTTATCTATGTTTTATTAGTGTATTCGCTTAGATGTGAATAGATGGGAAAACTGTTAACTTGCTCAGAAAAATTTGGCAAGCAAAGATTGCACATGCTGTCTGGGAAAAGCTTTAACACGTATATTAGTTCAATATAAATCTACCTTCTACACAAACAGTTTTGTTTTCCACTGACTTACTACTGAAAGAGAATAGCTAAAGGATAAAGAGTATTGAGTTAAAGTAATAATTATCTGACTGTGCCCATTGCTATTTCATCCATCATGTATATTATGTTTCATGACACTTTTCAAAATCACTGGACATCTTTTGTGAGTTTCTTACCATTTAGGTTGTTTAGGTTTCTTACCGTGCAAACAACTGAAAAGGTGTTTCCTCCTTGTGAATTTTGCAAATTCCTCAAAATGGGAGATAATCTATTGGAACGGAGATAGCCTGTATTTCCTGCAGAATGCCTCAGATCCAGCGGCACAACACTTTTCTGTATGTTGTAGGGAGAGTGCAGCAAGGCCGTGCACTCACACAGATTTTGGAGATAGGGGGAACTGATTAGTAATTGGTGCAAGTTGCATTTTAGATATACATAAATGACATTATGTCGCCAGAAAAACCCATGATTGTGTACATATGACTAAGTACAGGAGGAAATTATTTTAACACCAATATTGGAATACAAACTAGAGTTTACTTTGACTTCTTTTGTATATGCAAACTCAGAGGACCAGTTTCTAATCTCTGATGCAAAATATACATCACCAAGTGAGATATTCTCTCTTCAAATCAGGGGACAACACATGGACATCTTTATTTTTAAAAGTATTATATATTTTCCAAGTACAATTTGGATGATAATAGTGCATTCGTACTAAAAAGCCACTCAAGGTTATTAAATCACATAATTTGACTTTGTGTTTACAATTCACATTTTCATTTGAGGCTGCTCTTCCCCATGATAGTAACATCATTTCTATTATAGTCACTGCACATAAATATCTATAATCATAAGCTACATATTAATTGGTGCTAATATTTCTGACTATGATGACATTGATAGTCAGTGAATGTTGAAAGCACTGTTATTTATATCAGCAGTTAAGAACAGCGTGACAGGAAGCTGTGAATTGTAATTAATGTCTCAGGCAAAATTATCACACTAATATTCAAATATTGAAAAGCAGAGATGAAATGTTTAATATTAATGTGGATATAAACAAAGACATTGTTTAAAATTTTAAAACTCCCATCAATTATAGGCAACATATATTTACAAATTTTGGCATAGCAGTAACGTACGTTTGTGAAGTTCTATTTGCTGAGATGTTTGAACCCTTAGGAAGTATGGATTTTTCATTATTCCAGACAAATGGAAATTTAAATTATTGCAAATTCTTGGACACCACTTCACTCCTGCAAACTTCAAATGCTAGTCCCCGTAACCAGTTTGGATTCCAATCCTGCTCTCATTGACATTAAAGGCAAAATTCCCATTAGTTTCAGTGGAAACAGGAGCTGGCCCTACAAGTTGGCAAATGTCAGTCTCATAACATTAATCATTTTACAATGATTTCGTTTCATTATAATTTTCTATTTTACAGTATTTACTTCATATAAACTAGTTCTGTTTTGTGTACCTGTTGTGTGTTTTAAGAAGCTGCCTCAACTGGCACCAAAACAAGCCACAGTATTTCTATTTTTAACATAACCTAATTTTAAACAGATACTGAATGAATCCAGTGTAGATGTAAACAGGTCTTCCATATACCTCTGCACTCTGAGATTGCAGACTGCCAATTTTAGGTCTATGCATCCTATGTAACCACACATAGTCCCATATTACATGCTAAAAGCTGATCCATTTGCCTCTAGTGAGCTTGATATAGTGTGAATTCCTGACCTCCACTCCTCAGCTTGGAAAGTTCTCCTTGCACCTTTTGACTTGATTGGTCAAGTAGGAGCATGGAGTTACAAGAAGACAAAGATCCTCATAAACAGATAAGGTGCAGAAAGTTGCTGCAGGAAAGTAAAAGGCAACTAGAGGAAAGTTGTGTACATAGTAGTCTGTAATTTACTCTTTTCTCAGTCATCAGAGGTCAGATACTTTTAGTGATCCTACTAAATGATTATGCAATTTATACAATTCATATATTTATTGTTACTTGCCATATTTGTATGATTTAAAGTTAATCTGATTCTTAATAAAGAAAAACTGCAACCAGAATATTTTGAAGCCCAAGTCAAAATACAGGACTCTATATATAGGTCAGAGTCCTGTGGCACCTTATAGACTAACAGACGTATTGGAGCATAAGCTTTCCTCGGTGAATACCCACTTCTTCGGATGTATGGGTATTCACCCACGAAAGCTCATGCTCCAATACGTCTGTTAGTCTATAAGGTGCCACAGGACTCTTTGCTGCTTTTACAGATCCAGACTAACATGGCTACCGCTCTGATACTAAATATAGGTCATCACTTTTATGTTATTGTATTGTCCTTTTATATTTCATGTATTTGTCCTAGGACTATTCAGAAAAAAAACAGCTGCATTGTCTTTCAAATTCATCTACAAAATTAAGAAAACTAAGACTGCAGTATTTTTCATTTGGGCCTACCAGACATAAGCCATCAAACTTCAAATTCTTATATATTCAAATTAACTTATGTTTAGTACATTTTCAAAATGTACTTGCTGAGCTGCGATAGATCACTTTCAAGATTTTTTTGAACGGGGTAGTTTAACTGAATAGTATTATTTATTTATTTGCTCTATGGTAGTGCCTAGGATCCCCAGACACAGACCAGGACACCATTGTACTGGGTGCTACACAAACATAAAGCAAAGAAAATGGTCTCTGCAGCAAAGGGCTTGCTGGTTCAAACCACAGAACATCAGAGCTCAGTAGGGAATATTTGGTGCACAGCATCAGTTAGTGCAGTAGATTTACACCCCAGCTTGCTGCACAGGACTTATCAAAATGATCAAGTCAGTAAGTATAAAAGAAGAGACAACAGGTGAATACAGACAGATAGATGGGGAGCACAAGGAAACAATCAGACAGTATTGGTCACCGTGATAATCAGTGGTCTCAGCACACCAGCTGCCAAACCACTGTTACTTTTCTTGTAGGCAATTAGCTGAAAGACCATGGTTAGAAAGAACAATGCAATTAATGTGGAATGTTTAAAATGCTACAACAACAAAAAAACCCAGACAGTTCGTTCCTAGCTGTAACTGTTGAAGGTTCTGTGTGTAAAGATACAGTCTGAATGATTAAAGTCACGGAGACATGCCTTTAGTTAACACAAGCCAGTTCTGTTGGTAAAATGTTACTTAATCAATACACATCAGTACATCAATACACATTATAGTATCAAGGCAGAGTTGCAGCTCAGCATCTAAGGTAACAGTAATGGAAAACAGAACTTGCCATTATGTATCATTAAACTATAATCAATTACAGAAATCTGTTAATGCTTTCCTTCAGAGAAAGAACCATCGGGAAACTCAAGTCTATTTAAACATGAAGATAACAAAAGGAAACTATTTTTAAACAAGGTGGATGGGTTAAGAACATTTTTATGAGACAAACTTTAACAGATTTCCTGACCTCATTTTATTAACCTAGAAGTCAAAATAGACAAAAACTTTGTTTTTATACTCCACATGTAGAATATGAAAGTTCGTACTAAATCTGGGCCTGGAATATGCATTTTCCAGACAGCATCCAAGATCGTATTTGCCATAATCATTAGTGTGTGTGTGTGTGTGTGTGTGTGTGTGTGTGTGTGTGTACTCAATGATGTCATTGTTTATGACATTATAAGCCCAGTTCACAAAGTACTGTATAATTTTATGTGGTCCTGCTGTAGTTCATTTACACACAAGCTGTAGTGTAATGCCTGCAGAATTCACAAGGCAAATGTCAAGGCTTATCTGGAAATGCAGTGATTCATAGACAGGTTTTAGGCAAGCATGTAGCTGCATATAAAAGCCAATGGGACCATAAGAAACACCCCCTTTGCCTACAAAAGAATTAATCACTGAAGGACTCATTAATCAGTCAATAGACAAAACCAGCTTTAGTCTTGCCAGGAGAGAAGATACAAAAACGAGACAGAAGAAAATGATCTATCATCTACACTCTCGCTTCCTGATTCTCACCTACACCAGATTTACATTAGTGTATCTCCACTGACTGCATGGAATTTACTCCTCATTTACACCAAGGCAAATGAGAAAAAAATCCATCCATTGGATGTATCACTCCATCTAGCAACAAACTACTTTCTTCCACATTTTCTTCTTCCATCACAAAAAGAAAAACAAAGGAAGAGGTCAAGAAAAATTGTTTTTTGGGGGAAAAAAATCATCCTTAGACCTTACAAAGATTAGGAATACATACGGATGTATGGAAGTTTTCTAAAAGCTACAGAGGTTGCACACTGTGCATCTCATGCTGCTACTCCTGCTACTAATAGTATTAATTTGGATTAGAGAAAAAGCTAATCATGTGTAAAACCTGTACAACCAGCCAGGAGTGAAACCTGCCTGATGCCTTTGTTTAAAAAGTTATCTATCTCCCACTGCCTATTGCTCATTGTCTTCATTCAGCAGAACCTCTCTAATTATCATTTCACGACTTCACAAACCTAATAATTCCCACTCAAATATTGATGGTATCACCAGTGCTGTAGAGAGGTCACATATCACCAATACTGGCGTATTTTGTTATTTTAACAAAATATACTTCAGTGGACCAGATTCCGTTGGTAAGAGACACATGCTTTCGAGTTTACACAGAGCTCTTCTTCAGGTCTGGGAAACTAATTCAAAGAGCCTCTGAAATACAAGATTTAAGCAGGTGTCAGAGGGGTAGCTGTGTTAGTCTGTAACACAAAAACAACAAGGAGTCCTTGTGGCACCTTAGAGACTAACAAATGTATTTGGGCATAAGCTTTCGTGGGCTATAACCCACTTCATCAGATGCATGGAGTGGAAAATACAATAGGTTGTGTATTTATACCTACTGTATTTTCCACTCCATGAATCTGTTCAAATCTTGTATTTAGCAGTGACACTTCCAGTTAGTTTCCCAGATCTGAAAAAAGAGCTCACCAACAGAAACTAGTCCAATAAAAGATATTACCTCACCCACCTTGTTTCTCTACTATTCTGGAACCAACAAGGCTACAACACTGCATACAAAATATACTTCATCACATTTACTACCAAACCATGAGGATTTATTATAATCAAGCTAAACTGTGCTTATAAAATGGCCAAATTCTGACATCCATTGATTTGTAACCGTGAGTAATGAGAAATATTTTGTGACACAGGACCCTTGGATCACTTTATTATTATGTGCACTCCTTTACTTTCTAAAGTAAATGTGCAATAAGTCTCCTAGTCTTCAGTGTTAATTAAGTCCTGATCCTGAAAGTTAAAATTGGTGGGAGAGGCAGAAGTTCAACACCTCTCAGAATCAGGCCCTGAGTGAAGTTCTACTATTTTGCCTTTTCTCTCCCTCCCACTCCCCATCTTTTCCTATCAGCAACATAATTAGACTTAGGTTAAAGATCTGGAAACTAGGGTCTGTAGAGAAGAAAATTAATCATTGTACTACTAAGAACTTTTACAAGAGCATTTTCAACTAATTAAACAATACAATCTCGGGAGAGATTTTCAAAGGCACAAAAGGGAGTTATTGAAAGTCTAACTCCCCTTTGTGCTTTTGACAATTGCAACCTCAATCATCAATCAATATCACTGCACACAATGGGATTTCCATGTGTTTACAGGATTTCGCAGGATTAGGGCCACAGACAGTACTTAATTTGTAATGAAAGAGGTGCCAGGGCTCAAGCAATTTTTTTTACATTTATAACTGATCACGGCAAGCCCAGAGGTGCCTGGGCTATGAACTGCCAAGCCTAGAGAGGTCAGGGCTCAGCCCTGGTACAAATTAAGCACTGATCACAGAGCAAAAGCAGGATTAGACCCTATTGTGCTAGACACTGCAAGAATATATAGAAAGACATGGCTCTTGGGTTAGGATACTGTTCGCCAGAATTGAAGTGGAGAGTGGCCATGTTGGAAAATACCACATAAGTTGCCAAGAATGATTAGCCAACAGCAGCCTCTCATATTTGCTGATATGCACAGTTTGGAGACATATGCAAACACACCACTGATCTGACATGCAGCTTGAGCTCCAATTAAGACAGATTTTCTATATTTTTTTAATGTCTGAGTTGAACATTTTGTAGAACTGTAGCCACAGTTAGTCTTATATATTTTATATTTCAGTTTTCAATTTAAACATTAAATCAAATTAATTCTATTGTAATTCTGTTTCCATTTTTTGTTATTAATACTTCACAGATATGAGCTGATGAGGCAACTGACCACTATGAATTTGTCTGGCAACAGATATGGTTTAATTAGAGCACAACTTTACTTACTTACATTATCAGGGAGTACCCAGCAATTAATTGTACAGTGCAGGTCATCATCATTTCCATAATAATTTCCACATTCTTGGGAAGGATGCCATCAGCTCTTCTGCTTCCCAACCAGGTCCCAGCCATCCTGTTACTGAGACCCCGAGACTTTCCCTTTGTATGGTTAAGGAGGCTAGAAAAGGAGGGGGCTGGCTCCTTGCTGAACCAGACTTAAGAGCTCCAACCCCTCCTTCAGATCACTTAAGGGATGCTTTCCTTTAAGTCCTTTTCCAATCCGTTTTACCTCCTGACCTGGTCCAGGCGCTTCTTGATCTTCCCCATTTCGACCAGGTAAACTTTCCCCTTCCTCCCCCTCTGCTACCAGTTGAAGAAGAATCCTTTATAGTTCTCCAGCCCTTTTTAAAAAAAAAAACAAAAAACAGGCCAGCCATACAGGGACCCCACACATACAGCAGCAGTGAGCACATTCTTTCAAGTATACTTGAGAGCCCATCATGTAAATCAATTACATGTGGCATTTTGCTGCAACTTCTATGGGCCTGATCCTAGAAATGTTTTTTAACAGGGAATTGCTCCTAATAGGGCCACTCACATCAGTAAATACTACGAGACTAGCAGTAAAGATTTGCAGAATTAAGCTCTAAATACTTAGAGTTCAAGTGCAAAGTGGTAAGCAAAATTATTTAATTCTTGGAAGGATTGGCAAATCCAAAATATCAGCCTGTTACTTTAAAAATGCATTATTATTAAAGTACATCTGCCCATAAATATGCATACTTAATTTCTTTCATACTGTGACTCATTCCACACCTTGCTAGATTGTACACATTAGCCTAGAAGGTTGAATATTTCAAGTCTAACATTTCTGCAAGTTCGCTGTAGAACTATTATACCTTGAACATTTCATTTTAAACACAGAAGGAACCTGACAGTCCTTAATTGTACACCTTACGCATTATCATGGCCTTTTACAGTTTTATATTAGCATCCACTACTAAGTTAAGATCACAGTTCATTTTTATGGATTCTGAATAATGTTAGCAACATCTGAACGGTTAAAAGTCTCCAACATATATTCCACGAGCAGAAGGTTTCAGCTGTCCATGAAATATGCAAATATGTTCACAGATTAAAAAAAATATAATAAAAAACCCAAGCCACTGAATTCAGTCAAATCCTTAATTTTATTAACTGTCCCAGCACATGACTGATGAAACGAAGTGTGAAAATACAGAGTGAGGCAAAATAATCTCCTTCATCCCAGAAAATTTTCAAACAATGATCACCACCAGGTTTAATTAACTTCAGTACAAAAACGGGCTCGTTCTGTCTCAAAGCAATGAAGCTCAACATGCAGACAATACAATTAGAAACAAAGCACAAGTCTAAAGCAAGCTGTATCTTAAATTTGAAATAATGAGCATAGTGTTTTAATTGTGTGTTAAGCAATTATGTGAGACTCAAATACAACAAAAAACAATGCACAAAAATGTGAAAGGATGGATATAGCTGGTTGCTTATCCATTATCTTCCTATAAATTATGGCAAGAAAAAATAATTAGTATGTGCAATACTTTCAAAATTTTTCATCTATGATCTTCTAAAACATACTCACTTTTACATCCCACCATTCAGAGATGGGAATTACCAAAGCAATGAATTACTTGGTGATTTCTAAGTTTCCTCCCTTACATACATTCATTAAATCTTTATGTACAACATTATTTTACCTTGAAAATTATAGTTGTGTAGCAAAGAAATTGCTCTCCCAGAAAAAGGAATAATGCAAGGTAACTTTCTCCCTACTCAGCGCACATTAACTTTTTGATATTTTGTCTGTTTCTAAGGCTAGAGCTACACTACAGCTTACGTAGGCATAACTTATGTTGCGCATCGATGTAAATAAACCACCCTCCCAGAGAGCTAAGTTACACCAGTATAAGCGCTTGGGAGCACAGTCCTATGTTGGTGGGAGAGCTTCTCCGCCAGTGTAGCTTCTGCCATTTGCAGAGATAGTTTTTTTTTATGCTGACACAAGAGCTCTCTCCTGTCGGCATAGAGCATCTTTACCAGATGCACTGCAGCAGCTCAGCTGAATTGGTACAGCTTTGCCACTTCAGCACTTACATGCAGACATGCTCTAATTATCAGAGTGGAAAACGGTCCTGTATTTAATTTTATCATGAAGCAACTCCAAAAAGGGCCCAAGAGGAGAAGCACAGATGGCCGGTCATTTATGTCTCCCATTCACAGTTTATTAAACCTAAAAATAATAGAAGAAAGGTGTGGGGGGGGGGAGTGTGTGAGGAGAGCAAGACATGCCTGGGCTGTAGTATCAAATGTCATTGCTTGTAACAGGCTATCTGCTTGATAATCATAAATTCCTAGGGTAGTATTCTGAAATGCTTTGCTTTTCAGGTAAGTGTGAGCCAATAAAGTTTAATTTTCTCTGAAGAGCAGGAAACAGCAAGCTCAGCACAATCAGGCACCAGGCTGCACAAATATTCCTGCTTATGAACTCTTTCACATAAAGCAAGCAGGAAGAGTTTGAAGGTAATAGTGTGTATATCATGCAAAAGATATCATCACTCTCCCAAAAGATAGACACCACCCATGAATGAACTGCTCCACGAAGTTATATTATTCCTCGGAGGCAAACGGAGAACAACATTATATGCAGTGACTACAGAAAAGTGAGACCAACAGGGCATTGAATTTTGCAGGGTCTAATTAAGGATTTTTATTTTTTCATTTTGCTGGAATGAAGCTGAGCACCAATGAGCCTTGTAAGTAACTCTTACACTGCCTGCCCCTTAAGCATCTGGATGTATAGTCCTCTCAACATGTATCAGAATTCAAAAATATAAACTAAAGAGATGTTTTAAATAGATCAGTTTTAAATATATCTGACAGGCAGCTGAGACAGCATGTGGAGCAGGCAGGCAGGCACATAGTAGAGGAGATCTGACTTTGATGATAGAACATGTTGCATATCTTCTTTATAGAAGCCTTAACAAATCAGAAAGCAACAGTCTCAGTACACCACTACCACCTCATATTGTCCAATATGCCTATGATTTCCCTTTGACAACACTGAAGCCAAGGAGAATAGTTTCACGGAAACATTCAGCTTGATCCTGAGGGGGATAAAAGGGCATGTCTGAAAGTGTCTGATCTGTAATTCTGGCTCCGAATGTGAAAGCACACAATATTCTGTGTAGAGCTGCTGTCGTTGGCCAGGCAAAGGACACATGACTCTCTGGGGTGGGATCAAATTACTGAAGGACAGATGAGGGTTTACTGAAGACAAAAAGCCAAATATAGTTAGAAAGGGCTTTCCACAGCCAGGGTGTTCTGCTTTTCCTGAGCTGTGGATCTCTCTTTCCCCGAGTATTGTTTTCCATTTTCAATATTCCCATGATCTGACATCAGTAGCTTTATAACAGCATCTTGTGTGGCCATTTCACCAAGGATCATTCCCTCCTTTCTCTCTCTGGTTCTTTAATATTGTCAATCATAGCACTGCTATGATCACAAATTGGTTGTCCTGTAATCACGTCTATCGTGACATCTTCTCTAGTTCTTTTTCAATGTGTTTCACCTCTACTTGCTTTGAAAATCAGCACAATTACTTTTTCTGACATATATGACATTTTCAAGGGTGGTACGTTTCCCGGGAATGCTGCAGTGCTTTATCACATCTTCCACCCACAGTTTCTTCTTTGTTTCCTAAACCCATCTTTTTCTCTCAAAGTTGCTAAGACTCTATTTTTCTTTGTAGGTGTGGTGCTTTTTTGGTTGTTTTTTTAAAATCACATTTCTTTTAAGCTTGTATTTTTAGGTTGTCCATTGTTAATCTCTCTGGAGTTTCCTAATTAAACGTATGTCAGGGAGTTTTGTTCACTGTTTCATATACAGTCTTCTGATTTGGAATCAAACCTCATGTCATCAGTTTGTTGTTTGCTCATCTCCAGTGACGTAGATGAGGGAATATATTTGGTGCTCACCTCTTACTTATAAGTCCTCGTGCAACACAAAGCAGCTCAAAATGGTTTATCAATTTTAGCCACACGGAATGTTCAGCAAAAATAAAGCTTTATTAAGGAACTTTCAGAGACGTGTCAATGCCCTTGGAAAACAACGTCTGTGCCTTTACAAATTCTTTAGCTACTTTCTTTCTGCTGCTTCTTCAGCCTTCTTCCTGCACCCTCATTCCTCTGAATCTTTACCTATTGTGGCCTATTCACAATAGCTCCCTTCACTCAACCGATATTCTTCTGCACCCCCATCTTTTTGTCTCCCTGCTGCTATTCTGCAGGCTGTCTCCTGCTTCTCACATTTCCCTGCCCAGCTCATTAACCACAAAATCCAGGAGATGGCCATCTCCCCAGAAGGCAGTCTGGCTTCAGTCTCATTGAAAAGCATGTGAGGTCATGGTTATTTTTTACTAGGGACTAGGATTGCCAACTTTCTATTTGCACAGAACTGAACACCCTTGCTCTGCCTCCTACCTCACCCCCTTTTCTGAGGCCCCGCCCCCACTCCCCACCCTCACTCGGTCATTTTCACCAGGCTAACTTCAGGGGTTGGGGTGCAGGCTTGAGGGTGGGGCATGGAATGAGTGGTTTGGGGTGCAGGAGAGGGCTCCAGACTGGGGTAGGGAGTTGAGGTGCAGGTAGGTGTAGGCGCTGGGGTGGGGCTGAGGGGTTTGGGGTGTAGAAGGGTGCTCCAGGCTGGGATTGGGGGTTTGGAGCGTGGGAGGCGGATCAGGACTGGGACAGGCGGTTGAGGTGCGGGGAAGGCGGTGAGAGCTCCAGCTGGGGGTCCCGCAGCTCCCATTGGCCACGGTTCCCAGCCAATGGGAGCTGCAAAGCTGGCGCTTGGGGTGGGGCAGTGCACAGAGCCCCCTGCTGCCCCTACACATAGGAGCCAGAGTGGGGCATGCCACTGCTTCCAGGAGCCACAGGGAGCCTGCCTTAGCCCCGCTGTGCCGCCGACTGGACTGTTAATAGCCCGGTCAGCAGCGCTGACCAGAGGCACCAAGCCCTCTTTTCAACGGGTGTTCTGGTTGAAAACTGGACACCTGGCAACTCTACTAGGGACACACATTTCCATATGCAGAGATTGTAAGGAATGGTGACCATCTTGGCTGAGGGTATTCTGCACTGTTGGAAGTAACTGACCATTTTGAATAAAGGAAATTTTGTGAGTTTTGAAGTCTGCAATCTAAGATCATATGAATTATTACTGTAACTCTCAATCCTGTAGGAGACATTTCAACCTCACTTTAGCATTGGTCATATTATATGGGGGATGCATGTCAAAAGCACTGAGATTATCTTGTTAAAGCAAACTTGTTCATGGTACCTATTTTAGTATTGTTGATGAAAAATGGTCCTTTCAACTAGATTTAAGTAGTTCCTTCTTGTACAGTGGAACAGGGTGGCTTGCCCCATGGGCTCCAGAGCCTGGGGCTAAACCAACCATGATTGTGGAATGAGGTCCACCTGAGGGGAATTAGACAATTCCCTATAGAGAGCAGAAGGGGGAGAACCCAGGTAGCTCCAGCCAAGCTGGTGGATGCCGTATGGAGACAATACCCATGACAAGAGGGAACTTTCAAGTTAAGCCCAGTGAGCTGAAGGCTCCTGGGAGGGGCTGGAAACCCTGACTGTATTTGGGACTGGACATCAGAGTCCCAGCAAGGGACAGCTGTGAGGACTGGCTGGGAGATCAGACTGAGATAGAAGAAGAGCCCTGGGGTGAGAGAAAACATCAGAGCTAAGTATGGACTTTTTCTTTGTGTTGTTGGAATGGACTTTACTTTCGGAATTTGGGTTGTTTTAAGCTGGTACTGGTATTAGTCCCCCTGCCTGGGACTAGTCTGTTAACCAGAGAAAAGCTCTGAGCTCTTAAGAAGCCTGCAAAACAGGGCTAACAGGGACAGGATGCCTGCAAAGAGACCTGCAGCCGGGAGGAGGTGCTCACAGTAAGCAGCAGTCCTGTTATGTACAGCATTATCTTGGTATCTCAATAATGCCAGCTGGTTCATATACATAAGTTTTCATCTGACCTGTATTAAATTACATAGTTTCTCAAGGCATCTGTTTCAAAAGAGGATTCAATGTTGCCAACTCTCACGATTTTATCAAGAGTCTAATAACAATTGCCATTGTACTAATAGCACTATCTGCTGGAGTAATGTGAACATAAGAGAATCTCAGCATGTGTGTGTTTAAAAAGTAAATTTCTCATCCTCATGGCTGTGGAGAAACAGCATGAAAATGTGACCTGAATGCACCCTACAGATTCAAATGCCAGAAGGCAAATATATTTTATTTTAATCTCATGATTTTTTTGGGACTGACTCATGACATTTTAATGTTTAGGGTTGGCAATAATACAGAACTTCCCAAGGCAACCCTCCAAGAGAAAAATACAAAAGATGGGTCCTTAAGAGGTGTGGCCAGCACTCACAATGAGGGACATAGTAAAAGGAGAAGGAAGCATTTTAGGATGACTGAATTAATTGCTGTATTGTATAATTCTATAAACAATCCCATGATTCAGCATTTCTGCAAATAATTTACAGCAAATATCACCAGGCAATAGCACTATATTTGCATTAGATGTAGGTAAAACCGGATTTATAATGAAACACACAAGCTCATTACAAGATACAGTTGACAGGAACAAAAATCGAAAGAGAACTGAACAGATTCGCTATTATGTATCAATGATAAGTTAGAGAATTATTGAACACCAAACCATTATTTGTGGTATCTATCATAGTTATCGAGTTCAACCTCTTGCCCCACCCCCATAATTAGATACTGCACTATGTGTTAACGGAAGGAGGATATGCAATGCAAGAAGCAGGGTGGATGCTGTTTCCTGGACCTGATTCTCTGCAGGCACCAGAAACTGCCCACTGGTGCTCATGGAAGCACTAGCAGGGGATCCTGTAAGCATTCTATAGTTCCAAGAAGACATGGCCTATTGTGGAGAGGGTATATTTAGCCCCAGAGGTGGCAGAAGATACAGAATATATTACACATGCAAGCCATGAGTTCATCCTACCCTTTTTCAAAAGAGAAGCAAACTATTTCTGGCAGAACATTGTTGTTGTTGCCCTGTGTTGATGGGACAGGACTTGAACCCAAAGTGCAGAAAGTACTGCTCCCTGGATGTCTCCCTCATAAAGAGCAAAACTGCATGGAAGTCAAGAACAAAGAACATAATGGCAGAGAATCTGTTGCTGCGTTTCTGAAAAATACTGCACTGCATCCCTGGCTGTCAGACAATGAGTTGAAATATCTGCATTGCTGTCTCTCTCTCTCTCTCTATAAAGTTAAACTCACATTTTGTGAAAGGGAAATGATTAATATGAATGTTAATATAAATAAAATCACTCTGGTATGATGCTTTGGATTAAAGTTGTTTGTTTGTATTCCTGAAATTGAGTGTTGTTAGAAACTCAAGGGAATACAAATTTAAAAGAGGAGAGGAGAGGGAAGTCTGACTGATGATCAAGCTTGCTTTAAAAAAATATAGCAGCTGAAAAGACAATGGAGAACAAAGTAATTTTTCTTAAGAAATAACTAATTGTGCTTTATTTATGCTTGCCCCCATACAAATCTCTTTTTGTAGTCAGCTGCTGCAGACATAAAAACCAGATATAAAATCTTGGAAAAGCATCCAAAATTGTTCCATGGTCCCATCTCTCTGCATGCACTCTCTGTACATAAGCCCTCTCAGGCATGCACTGTGAATGTGATGTAGGGATCTCACTCTGAAGGTTATTTATATGTTAAACAACTCTGGAGAATTCTCAACTAGTAGCAGTTTGAAATTCACTGCTTCCTTGATAGCTCAACGGCCATTTATTTTTTCTCATTCCTCTTTACAGCCCCAAGAAGCAAAGAGGAAACAGCGAATAAGCTACATGATTGAAAGGTTTGTTCTTTAGAGCTTAAGTCCAGATGTCAGTTTGCTGCACCTCTATTATAAAAGCAATTGTGAGTCAAACAAAGAAACCCTGCGCTTGAAGTCAACAGGAATTTTACTAAATTAAGGGCTGCAAAATTCCATCTTTTGTTACAAGTAAGGCGGGTTTCTGAAACAGTTTAACACAAAAAAATTAAAACAATAATAGTTTGCTTAACATTGTGATCATTTAAGATAGCACAGCGGGTGTGCCTTATGCACATGGAAATAGAAATGCAGCCTTTGTCACTTCTCCTCTATCATAACCATCCTTATAGTGCAGGTGGCTTTTTAAAAAAGCGACATTGTGGGGTCTACATTTATTGTATCTCACTGATTCCTTATCAATTTTGCTCACTATTTAGATAAGCCCTGCTAGCCCATCCTGGATTTTTTTCCTGCAATCATCTATCAATAATAAAAATTCTGCAGACTATGGTAATACTTCTGCAGCCACACTATATAACTGAAGGTATAATCTGAACACAAGTGAACCCCACTGGAGGTTAACAGTGCCATATAGATGTAGCTGATAGAAATTTGGCCTGCAGAATCTTTTCACTTGCATTGGATTTGGATGACTGGCATTTAGAAAAATATCTTTTTGATTTTTAGAATAAGCACATTTGATAAGGAATCAATGAGATACAATAAACACTGGAACCCGCTTTGCTCTTTTTAGAACCACTTTTTCAGGAAGGCATTTAAATGCTTTATCCTGCAAGATGGTTAGCATTTGCAGCGCCTGTGTGAATTGTGATGATCAGGACTTCTCAAGATCAGACTTTAATGTTGTGGGTTTATTACTGACATCTAATAAAATATTAACACTAATGGATTATAAAATCTAGTCACTAAGTGCATCATTTCAGAATTACAGAGATAATGAATGTGTGAATAGACTTTCCCAAGTACACTAATATTAAAATAATGCACATAGTTTGAATAAGTATTTAACAAGACGGTGTACTGTAGCTATCCCCAATTATCTTTCATTCAATATTTTCCAGTAACTTATCTAAGTTTCTACAGTCTATTACATTAAATGTTAATTAAATACCTAAAAATTGCAACATAAATGCATCAATAAAAATATCATTATTAAATTGTTATCATGGGCTATGCAGTACCATCTCTTCCCTCAGCAATTCAGGCTCAGGAAAGAAAAACTCCAGGGTACAGACAGCCAGAGAATCAAGCCTGCAGAAGCAGATGCTGCAGGGACATGCAGAACCTTTGGACACTGGTAACATCATCAGTCTGAAAGGCAGTTTACTCAAAATCCCTTCTGGCCACTCCCACACAATCATTTCACTCCCAGGGCTTGTCTACAATACAGACATTACAACAGCACAGCCAGGGCCGGTGCAAGGATGTTTCGCGCCCTAGGCGAAACATCCACCTTGCACCCTCCCTCCCCCTGCGCCCCCGCCCTGAGGCGCTCCCCCCACCCGCGGCAGCTCCCCATCCCCCACCCTCCTCCCTGAGGCACCCCCTCTGCCCCAGCTCACCCCTGCTCTGCGCACGAGCATGAGCACCCCAAGCATGCCGTCACTGCTTCACTTCTCCCGCCTCCCAGGCTTGCAGTGCCTAAGCTGATTGGTGCCCCAAGCCTGGGAGGCAGGAGAAGTAAAGCAGCCACGGCGTGCTCGGGGAGGAGGTGGGGCAGGGGTGAGCTGGGGCGGGGAGTTCCCCTGCATGCCGCCCCCCCCCTTACTTGCTGCAGGCGGCCCTCCCTGCGCTCCCCTGCCCAGCTCCCTCTGCCTAAATGCCAGCGGTGACCAGGGCAGCCGAAGATCCGGCCGCCGTGGTCGCTGCCAAAGAAAATGGCACCCCCAAATCCTAGCGCCCTAGGCGATTGCCTAGGTCGTCTAAATAGTTGCACTGGCCCTGAGCACAGCTATGGTACTGCAGCGCCATAGTTTAGACACCAGCTAAGCAACAGAATGGGTTTTGCCATCACTGTAGTTAATCTACACCCTCAAGACTCTAACTCAGTTGACAGAAGAATTCTTCCATTTACCTAGCAGTGTCTATATCAGGCTTAGGTCAACTTAACTACATCTCTCAGGAGTGTGAACTTTTCACACCCCTGAGTGACAGAGCGAGGCTGATCTAAATTTTAGGTGCAGACCAGGCCTCACTTGTATGTCCTCCCTACTCCATTCCTTCCTCTCCTCCCCAGCCCCAGCCTCCCTGCATCTTATCCTTCCTTTATCTTTACTGATCCCCTCTTAACAAAACCTCACTTATTTTTAAATTGTGGAATTAACATGATTCTTGGAAATCATCACTTTGTTCACTCTGCTTGAATGCACTATCCCTTTTGCCTATTTAGGCTGTAAGCTCTTTGGGGTAGGAATTGTCTCTATTTGTACAGTACTACAAGGTAGGGCCCAACAGGTCCTGATCTCAGCTGTAGTCACTGGACACTAGTGTAGCACAGAAGTTCTAATAATAATTTAGTTATTAATTTTTTTAAAAACATACACAGACATCAGTTAACCAAACATGAACATTAATTTTGTTCTCTAATGTGGGTTAAATAGTAGAAAATTCCATTTTGCCTATTTAAAAAAAAACAAAACAAAAAAAAAAAACCAATGCCAGGGAGCTATGGGAAATGCATTCGGTGGTATCAGTCCAGGTTCTCATGGACAAGCATCCACATCACAAATTGATTACCTTGTTGGCAGCCTCAGCAGAGAGATGGAGGACTGAATGGCTCCCCGAGACTTAGGCTTTGTCTACACTACCAAGTTTTGTCGCCAAAAACTGCCTTTTACCGACAAAACAGTGAGAGCGTACACACTGCAATGCAACTTTTGTTGGGAAAAACGCCCAGTTTCAGCGACAAAAAACTTCCACCCGGTGAGAGACTTTTTTCTTTTCCCCTCCCTTTATCGTAGACCAAGAGCCAGTGTACACACTGCTGTTTGTTTTGTCGACAGAACTGGCTTCCATTAGTATCACACAATGCCTGCCCTGATCACTCTGCTCAGTGTTTTGATCTCTGCTGCCCTGTCGGCATGTGTCCCTCCCCTTTGAAAGCTGCAGGAAGTATCTGACAGCCGAGTGTATTGCTCCATTTGGGGAGCAAAGAGCAAATCATTGGAATGCTGCTGTTCTGCCCTGCACTAGGAACACAGCGGCAGGCAGACTGCTGTCGCAGGGAGGAGAGACTGCTGCGCTGCTTTGACATTCCTCAGCACAGAGAACTCACAGAGATATTCATGATGCCACTCCTGGAAGCTGAGGAGGCTGTGGGAGAACTCGGAGGGAATCTTCCCAAGATGCACAGGGATCAGCTCCGCCTTCCCACAACATTGCTCTGTGGGATACATACCCACAGTGCATTGCTCACACTGTTGATGAAGGTGCTCATAATGTGGACATGATCTGTCGACAGAGAGAGCAAGTGTGAACACCCTTTGGCAACTTTTGTTTTGCCGACTTTTGGGTGTTGACATAAGTTTTGTCGACAAAACTTGGTAGTGCAGACAAAGTATAAACTATCCTCTCACCTCTTACACATGGTCCCTCCAGTCAGAGTGGAGGCTTACTGGCAGGGCAGTTTGTGGAGAAGTTCGTATCACCATTCCAGTGCTATGCAACAGACACTTTTCGTAAGTACTGGAAACTCCCAAATGGGATAGGGAATTGGAGGAGGAGGAGGAGGAGGAAGAGGAAGATCAATTTCAGTTCCACTGAGAAACTTTACTTCAGTTGCTTTTATTGCTACAATTCCTACTCTTTTTTGGGGTCCAAACCAATTATTTTTATCTCTGCCAAACATACATTTAGGTTAAGATTTTCAGAAGGGAGTCTCAAGTAAAGCTCCTAAATCCACACTCATGCCCTGCATTTAGTGGCTTGATTTTCAAAGATGCTAAGACCCAGCAGCTTCCACTGGAGTCAATAGCAAAATGTCCATCAATTTCAGTGGCAGCAATACTAGGACCCCATATTGCAAAACAGGAAGAAATTGCACACTGAGCCAAGTTCCTTCTATTCTCCCAATCACCTCCTGCCATACCTCTGTACAGCATCTGTGGAAGCTCCATCTTATATGGTTGTTCACTTGGTGGCAGAATGTGTAAATATGAGAAATAATTTAAGTAGCTCACTTATTTATACAATTGGAAAACCCTCAAATATGTGCCCATATGATGGATAGAGCTTTCCAAAGATGCAAAGGGCAGTTAAGCACCCAATTCCCAGTGAAAGCAAACAGGAGTACCAACACCATTCCTCTTGCCTAAGGATGTATCACAGATTGCAAACTTTCAAGGGTTAAGAATTTGTCACAATGTAAAAAGTACCCTAACCACCTAACGCTGACTTAGGGTATGGCTACACGTGAAACTTCAAAGCGCTGCCGTGGCAGCGCTTTGAAGCGCGAGTGTGGTCGCAGCACCAGCGCTGGGAGAGAGCTCTCCCAGCGCTGCACATACTCCACATCTTCATGAGGTTTAGCTTGCAGTGCTGGGAGCCGCGCTCCCAGAGCTGCGGCACTGTTTACACTGGCACTTTACAGCGCTGTATCTTGCAGCGCTCAGGGGGGTGTTTTTTCACACTCATGAGTGAGAAAGTTGCAGCGCTGTAAAGCGCCAGTGTAGCCAAGGCCTTAGAAAAGCTTCAGCCTATCGCCCGATTTTTTTCTGAGCATAGAATGTAGGAGTGCACAACAAGTATTTAAGAGTTCATTAAAAATACAGGATATTACATATCTGACAGCTACTGAATAAGAGAGAGACAAGGTGGGTGAGGTAATATCTTTTATCGGAGCAACTTCTGTTGGTGAAAGAGAAGTTTTTGAGCTCACATTGTTCAGATACAAAGAAAATCAGAGTGTACTATAAATCTCATGAGAAAGTGCTCACATACTAAAATGGTGGCTGCAATATAATACTGTGATGCAGACAGGTTTGTCAGCTGAGTGAGTGGTTTGGATAAGCACCCGCTAATCACATCACTAAATCTTGGAGTGGCCCATTATTTGTATGCAACTGCAGTAGTAATTACATAGAGCCATAAGTTAGATTTCAGAAGGCAATTTTAGGTGGTTTTAACTTACACAAACTGACCATTTTCCAAAGGTTTGGAGAGATTATTATGGGGCAGGATGGTGGGAGGATCTGTGCTAAGTAGGCTGAGTAGAAAAATTTGGACTCCTAGGGAAAATGAGTCCCAGCCAGGCCTTCCCCACTCTCTGTTGAGGGACCCCAGTTGGACAGACGTTCCCCAGCTCAGGGCCCTGTGCTAAGGCTTGAACCAGCAGAATCCAGAATGGTGCTTCAATCATTCTTTCCAGGAGTTCCGCATTTTAAGAAATTTGTACTCCAAGCATGAGTACTAAGCAATTTAGTCATTAGAATGTTGGATTTCTATCAAGAGGAATGATTTTGTTATATGGTTATTTACAATTCCTTTGCAACAGATTATCTCCTTATGATGAGTGAACTACTATCCTCTCTTCTTCCCCTCTCTCTTTAGAAGTACTAAGTCTCCTGTAGGTGAGTTAGAGGACTGTTTCACAACTACTTAAAAATGCCTCAGCATCCTAGGATAGACTTCTCTGTATTGCCACAGGGAGGTTCTCTCTATATTGCTTTCTCTGCCATTTTAAGTTGTAAGCTCAAGTTGTTTTATACAGAGGCAAGCACACTGTCAGAGTTCAATAAATAAAAATACTTACCCCTACTTTACAAGTCATCCAGAGATGATGAGCAAACTTATAAGTCACAGACGTATTGTCATAAAGCAACTACACTTAACAGTAAGAATGTGGATTAATTTTATTTACATAAATATTCCCGTTGTGTGAAATATGTGAACTGTTTCTTCAAACGTAAGCAAACTTGACAAACACTCCTTGACACCATACTATAAGCATAACTTTGAAATCCTATACACTAGTGGGAAAAGTATTGTTTTGGCTTAGAACTTGAAATCCAGATGTTTAGTAGTTCATCTACCCCAACTTGCTACAACTACAGCTCTTGGTTCGCATTCCTGTAGAAACAAAGAACTTCTCAAGGCCAAATGCAGCAGTTAAAGCTTTAAATTCAGATATGCCTGAAGCAGAGCTCTGCCATTAATCAAACATGCAGTATTTGATGCTGGTGAGTTAGACAATCATATCACCCAGTTTGATTTATTTCTTTCAAATAATGGACAGTTTTATTTATGTCTCTTACTGAAGATGTTTCTGTTGTTAACTTCTGACAGATTCAGTGTCAGAGGTAAACATCTGAATGCTTAGATCATTATAATGCACTATAGTATATTGATCAGAATTCTTATAAGATCACTAAGGATAATACCAATAAAGCTGTTAAGAATAAAACCCGTAAGGAACTGAATTTGACCCAACAGAAGGATAGAATTTCAGCATTACCAAAGAGAATTCCAGAGACATAAAAGATGAACTCTTCCAGCTGTGATTTTCTTAACTTGGTATTTTCCCACAGACAATAAAAATATTAATATAATTTTATTTTTCCTTTACATCATTGATATGTAGTGATAGAAGATTGTCCATACTCATCAAATCGCAGACAATTCTGGATGAATAAAAAGTACAAAAACCGTTTCTTTATCTGCTTTTGCATTTTCAAGAGCAGTGGGGATCAGATAAAAAGCTTAGACTCATGTTGTGTAGCATACCACAAATTTAAACTTTTCACACTCTCTCTCACACTTAGGGCAAGGCATAAGAAGCTTTGCAAATTCCTCTTCCGCAGCACAACTGCAGCAAGATTTCGATCCCCTTCAACTTGAATGAACACTGCCAAATCATTCTGGTCGTTATTTTTATATTGAGCAGATGGTGGTATGAGATTTTGATAAACAACAACAATTTCCCAGAGATTGCAGGGTTGCAGAGGGGTCACCAAAACCAAGATTAACAATTGATTAGCTTTAATGGACCATGGCAGTAATAAACAGGAGCACTACACAGAGATTTGATTATCCTGTTAATGCTGCTGACACAAATGGCTTTTAACTGGCTTCCTAAAAGTGTTTAGATCTTCAAAGCCTCAACAAATGAAGGACTTTGTCAAAGTGAGAACCATCCTCAGTGAAGAGGCATTTACTGTATATATTTAAAACAGTCTTCCATAAATGTGCTCCTGATTTATTTAGACAACAGATTCAATTTCTTCCAGGTGTGAAGTTCAGAAAATGAAATGCAGTAGGCCTTCCAAAGGCTGGGGTGCAGTTAAGTTCAGAGCCATTTGAATCCAGATAGATATAACACTAAAATATTATGAAGAATCACTACTTCTAACTCAACATTTTATGTTAATTTCAAAGCTTCCTTATCCTTAACTCTGAAGAAGTCACTCTTGGTATTTTCTTCCTATAACAGATTTATTTTCACAGGGAATCAATTATTCCACACCAGAATTGTATTATGAAATGGTACTTTGTTATGACTATAAAGTAACCATGGCAAGTTCTGAAAACAAAACCTACTGAGGCAGATTCTAAGCACGGAGAAAAGTGTACTCTTCCTCCCTTTTCCTTAAACCTATTTTCCTTACTGTTTACTGCTCAGCCTTAAGATAGACAGATTCTTGATGGGTTTCAGAGTAGCAGCCAGGTTAGTCTGTATCCGCAAAAAGAACAGGAGTACTTGTGGCACCTTAGAGACTAAAATTTATTTGAGCATAAGCGAAAGGCTTATGCTCAAATAAATTTGTTAGTCTCTAAGGTGCCACAAGTACTCCTGTTCTTTTTGTAGATTCTTGATGGAATTCATAGAAAATTTTAGAAGACAATCTACATGGCGAGAGCCACACTAAATAATACCTTTGCCTAACAAGGCATTCAGTGGACCAAGGAATAGAAATTCCTTACAACCAGGAAGATATTTATTAATTTAAATATCGACGTACAATACATATATATTTAATTAAGTTAGCTTTTATTATTTTATTGTCTGATGAATTTGTATTCTTATATGCGGTGTCTTATTAAAGCTTTTTCAATTTTTTTTATCTTGTTTCCCAACTGTTCTCATTTTCTCCTTTCCCTTGTATTCCGACACCAGTACACAGAAAAAGGCACCATTTTGATAAAATGATGGTGCAGCACTAAAACCTCTGTGTATAAAAGCCTTGTCTGCACTAGCCGTGGGTCCAAACACTAACCTTTTGCACAGACCAATGTCACTCTAATCCCATCACTCTGGGTTTCCACTCCATTTGCAAATTCAACTCTCCAAAGAGCAATTTCTTCCCAGTATACTGCAACTATGCTACATGCTGCTAATTACCGTGTTAAAAAATCTTGACCTAAATAGTCATGGAGGGAATTTAAATGAAATCTCTAAAAAAATAAAATCCACCTTCTAGGTCTCCCAACATGCAAACACTGAGTGCATAACCTGTCAAAATACTGAGCCAATCTCCCTTAATTCCATTTTCTGTAATAAGCATCCCTCTATTAGTCACATACTTGGCTTTCCACAGCAGTCCTTGGAGTAATAACACAAAGCTATTCTATAAGTCTCTATATGTTCTGATAAATGTTTTTTTTTAATGTCCAATTTCTAATTACCTGTAAATCAGCATCAAATTCATGTTTCAAGTGAGCATCCTCTGCAGCTTCAACAAGACGCTGAAAAAAGGAGAAAACAATAAGTACACTGTTGGTATGAACTGATATCTTTAAATCCCAATGGTTCTTCCAGAATGATTAAAAAACAATTATTAGCGAGTTGGATAACTCATTGTCACCATGTACTATGGTGCTTCACTGACATAAAAAGCGACTGAGTCAGATTCTTAAAAGAGTTTGAGACCAGATATTTCAAGTGCTCAGCACCAGCAATTCAAGCCTGATTTTCAGATGAGCTCATCTGTCATTAAAGTGCAAGTAAGGGCCAGATTTTCACAAGTATTTAGCATTCAGCAGCTCCCATTATGACACTTACTGCAAGATTTTTAAGAGAACTCAACATCCTGTGTGCTAAACTGTTTTGAAAATATGGCTGCTTATTTCAATGCAGAAGAGCTGAGCTCTTTTCAAATCTGGTCCTACACGTAAAATTGAAAGGTTCCCTCCCCGCTTCCCCCGCAGGGATGCAGTAGTAATCCTTGATTACAAACAACTGAAATTAAAATGGGATTCTGGAGAACAGTTAAAATATAAGGGATTAAAAAACTAGAGACGATTTTTATTTACCTAGCACATATTAGGTGGTGTACTGTAATTGGGGCATAATCACAAGATTTCCTATTAAAACAATTAATTTCAATCCATACTCCCAGTATATAGTATCTTCTCAAATGCCACCATAATTAAAAGGAGAAAAAATGTAAAATGTTTTTCTTTTAATGACAACATTAAAAATTCCGTTTTGGGCTTCTTTGCAAGTAATGCCTCAATAATAGAGAAACTTTTACTAAATGTAGCCACTGTTTCTTTATTCTTACTCAAAAAATGCAATACATAATATGAGTTCAATCCAGATATTTTGCTCCACAAAAAGACATGATATTCCTTCCAAAACTTTATTTTGGTTTTTTGTATTATTGTAAGTTTGAATAATATTCTTGTTATCCAGACAAGTGCCTGCTTTTTTTAATTATTATTTCAAATCCTGCCAGATAAAGGGCTGGATAAGTTCATGATCAACAATAACATTTGTCATATAAGCAACAAGAAAGGTAATTAAACATCAAGCTACAGTGAATAAATTGATCACAATCAAGGTCTCGGAGGGATTCCATCACCCCCTTGATGGAGGGTATACAGGTGTGTATGTTTTTGCTTTCTTTTAACACATCCAGTATCACCACTTTCATGCTTTCATGGTACGTGCTATAGAAAACTCAAAATAGATTAGTTAGCTGCATAGCTCTTACTAACATTAATAGGAGTCATGAAGCTAAATTTCCATGCATGGTTTTGAAAATAAGGTAGCCCCTAAGAAAGCTGTGTCATATGAAATACAAGTATTCCTGAACCACAGTGGATCTTTGAATGCAAAGCCATCTACCTTCACAGACAGAAACACAGTCGAAATACTTAGACTGAAATAACTAATTATATATAATTACTCCAAATGTAACAAACTTGGCTACAGCAGAACCTCAGAGTTACAAACAACCTCCATTCCGGAGGTATTTGTAACTCTGAACAAAACACTTTGGTTGTTCTTTCAAAAGTTTACAGCTGAGCATTGACTTAATACAACTTTTAAACTGTACTATGCAGAAGAAAAATGCTGCTTTTAACCAGCTTAATTTAAATGAAACAAGCACAAAAATGGTTTCCTTACCTTATCAAATCTTTCTTTTAAACCTTCTCTTTTTTTAGTAGTTTAAATTTAACATAGTACTATACTATATTTGCTTTTTTAAAGTTAAATTTATTTATTTATTTTCTATCTCTGCTGCATCCTGACTCCATAATTCCGGTTCCACATTAGGTTTGTGGATGACTGGTCAGTTCATAACTCTGCTGTCTGTAACTCTGAGGTTCGACTATACATTTAGTTAGCTGAGATACTTTTATACTATATGAAGAATGATACCTATTATAGTGCTATTAAAAACCGATCTTGAAATTCATGGGAGCTATTTCAGTCTACAAATAAATTTGACTACAAATCATTCATATTTATAATAAAAATACCACAAAATAAATATGTATTTGGAAGGGTAAACCTCACGTCAACTGTTGCATGGTTTAAAAATTAATTATTGCTCTCAATCTGCTCTTTCACATTAGCAATGCGCTAAAAATCAGTTTAAATTATTTGGCCTTTTTTTTTTTAATCAATTAAGAAAAATATTATGAGCAAATAAAAGGCTTAACTCAATACATTCAAGTAAGTGTGTACCCTCACCCTCTTTTTTAAAAACCAGAATTGGACTATGAAAATGCTTGTTTGGAAGCTTCCCTTTGAGTGTACAGTACAGAAGACCATGACTATGATGGGTATTTTTAATTAAAAATGCAGGCAATGGAGCAGAAGAAAGGTCAAACAGACTCCTTCATACAAGTGAATTTTGGGGCTAAGGGCAGACATCAAACTTTTTTTTTTCTTTCCACACTGACGCATTTACTAATTCAGAAATTATTCTAGTATATCATGAGGAATCCAATCCTTGAAACACATTACCTAGTGGCTATAAAACTGTAATTCATAGGTGTATATATATATATATATATATATATATATATATATATATAATATTACAATAAATGTATTGTGGAGTATTATGTTGAAAATGCAGTGTACGTTTGTATTTATTACCTTCTTTGTGCGAAGCTTTTATTGTCTTGTTACCTCAGTGGGATGGCGCTGGTGGTGTGTGCAATGCCTCCCCGACCATGTGAGAGGAGACCCTTTGTTTGTGGGAACTTAAGGAGGTGGAGTGCCAATAGTTTTAGACAGAGTAATCAAAAATATATATATTTAAAAGTAGGAGGTACCAACCAATTAGTGCCTTTTATTTTGGTGCCTCCCCCGTTAGAAGGTTGTCTCTACTATTACCACAGAAGCATGAGCTAGGTAGTTTCTCATTGACAGAGAAATCTTGCCTTCAGTTTATTTCACTGAAGGGAAAAATGCAATTTAGGAACATTGGGGTCAATATAAACGATATATATAAATCGTTTATATTGACCCCAATTTTCCTAAATTGCATTTTTCCCTTCAGTGAAATAAACTGAAGGCAAGATTTCTCTGTCAATGAGAAACTACCTAGCTCATGCTTCTGTGGTAATAGTAGAGACAACCTTCTAACGGGGGAGGCACCAAAATAAAAGGCACTAATTGGTTGGTACCTCCTACTTTTAAATATATATATTTTTGACTACTCTGTCTAAAACTATTGGCACTCCACCTCCTTAAGTTCCCACAAACAAAGGGTCTCCTCTCACATGGTCGGGGAGGCATTGCACACACCACCAGCGCCATCCCACTGAGGTAACAAGACAATAAAAGCTTCGCACAAAGAAGGTAATAAATACAAACGTACACTGCATTTTCAACATAATACTCCACAATCATTTATTGTAATATTTCTCAGTACTAGCATAGAGGAGACCAGGAAATCTGGTGAGAGATGTAGAAAAGGCAAACTAGTAATGAGGTAAGACCACACAATGACATAGTACTAGATCTATGCACATTAAATCATAATGAACAAATTATATACAAATGAATCATTTTCCAGAAAAGTCTCCAAAGGAATGAAGCATTAAGGAAATGATTTCTTAAAGCACCTGAGACAAAACTATAAAAACCATATGTAACACTACAACATTTTTATGATAAAGCCCCATTTTAAAATATTTTCATGACAAAATACTTTACCTCAGAATGATTTCTGAGCACTCAGAGTGATTATTAACCATTAGATGATAATTACTAATGACATGCTTAGTACAAACACCAATATATTTTCATTAGAGTAAATATGCTCTAAATTTATTGCTTTAGCCAATAAATGCTTACTAATGCTTCGCTATTCTGAAGGAAATCTTTAGTTATCTATCATTGAGTGAATTACAAACTTGGAAGTAAAATATTTATGGACATATACTTTAACTGCATATTTAATCTTGTATGTGTGTACACATATAAATGAAAACAGGTGCACACAGACTGAAGGCCATACATAATCCATGGATAAATAACAATTTGCACTTCTTATAGTACCCTTCAATTTAAGAAGTCACTTAATTAATTAATCCTCACAACACTCCAACAGTTACATACACAAAGTTACAAAGTTATTTGTCTAATATCCCACAGTACAGCACTGATAGAGCTGGGATAAGAATCCAGGAGTCCTGGCAACTACCAGCCTCAAAGACTAACATGGTCACTAAAATTCAATTCTAGTGTTGGTTTTCTGAACAGTATTAAAACTATAGACTATTTACCACTAGAGGACATAGTGGGTAAGGTCTTTCAAGTATCCTGGGACCGACATGGCTACAACTACACGACATATTTTTCACAAGCACATACAGAGAGAGAGAGAGAGCACGCACCTCAATTCCGCCCCCCTCCCAATTCCTAGGAAGCTGCCACCACAGCCATGATGTATTAAACCTGTACCTTTTATTCCATAATCTGGTAGAATCCACTGATATAAACATTTTGCTATGTGTGGTCCTGGAACAAAGCAATTATATTAAATAGCTATTTCTGAATTTAAGCAATTTACTGAGGCAGATTTATTTTTATTTAGTTAAAGCTCAAGTGCTTCAGATGTGACATGATCAGATTGACCATCCTGCACCTTTAAGCAGTGGGGGCAGTGTTTGGCTGGCTGGCCAATTGAAGGGAACAGTGCTTTATGGCTGCTGGTGGGGGGGAAGATGAAAACTGCTGCAAACAGGGGTCAGCTTGGTCACTGACATCCCTTTGGGAATGCAGGGTTTAAAAAGGGGCAGGTCAGCGTCTAAAGCCTTCCTTTTTACAGAGACCAAGGCTGAAGCAGGACCCACCCTTCATCCCTTTTAGGTGGGGAAATACCAGGTTTGGTCAACACCAGCTGGGGGCATTACGCTAGCCGTCCCATTTTTAGCAGGGCTGGGAAGGAAGTTTTCCCTTACATCACATTGGCTTGGATGCAGTTCAGGTTTTTCTCGCCTTCTCCACAGTGGGTTTCAGGAAGGGCTCTTTTCACGCATGGCATGATGGACGGCGGGCCCTATGTCAAAACTCATTATTTAAGTGTAGGACAGATGTCCAGTGCAGGTACTCCATAGGAAAGGTATACAGTGACCAGATAAATAGCTTGGAAAAGGACTTTAAAAGAGATTTTCATTAAAGGAATGAACGCGGGGGGTTGGGGACTCCTATGATTGGTATGGCAGGAAGCCAACCCCCCATTCTTATAGCCCACTTTAACCCTCTTACAAGTGGGGGTGGATGGTAAGGTCCCAGCAATGGATTTGTTAGAGGGACCTGAATGTCAGAAATAGGATAGCAGAAGTAGGATAAAGAGTAAATTGAAAATTAGGCGACAAATGGAGCAGACTGGCTAGCATAAAAAAATTAATGGAGACACAGAGAAAGGGGAAGAGAACAAATCTAATGAAAACATTAACACAGTATAAATACAGAATGCCCACTTGTGCCAAAACAGCTTTTGCGGGGGAGGGGGGAGGCTTCTTCACTCACTCTCCTCAATCAGGCTTCCCATAGGTTAGAAAAAGGATTCTGTTTATTTTAAACTGACATGCCTTTGTGGGGGGCGGGGGGGGGGGAGGGAAACAGATTTAACTACAATGAAGTGAGTTCACAAAATAGATTTAAAAAACCTTTAAACAGAGACTAGTTTGAGAGGCTTTCTGAGTTCCTTAACTACACTGGGGTCACCAACCTCTACCTCTAAATGCTAAGTGAAACTATATGTCTTTCTAATCAAGTCCTAAAGGAACACATTTATATTTTATTCATTAAGAAGAATAGAAAGGAAACAAATTAACTGTGGAACACAATGCCAGAAATGTTGCTATAAAATATCTTTTTCTACTAATTAAATTGCTATACATTTTAAAGGAAACAAACAAAACAAAACAAAAAAGACTCCAATGGGATCATCTAAGTAATACCAAGTGTATTCCATAATTGCTGATCTAACAATATAGCTAAATAAACACAAAATTTTGTCATGAAACAACTAAGATTGCTACACATATAACACAAGACCACAGAAGCAAGGAAATGAAAAATTAAGTCATCTAATAGCAATACCTTCTACTCCTCCATTCAGAGGCACACACCTTACTACTTTCACAATTCTCATACACCACAACCTTAAAATTCTGCCCTATCCCACCAAAGGATGCCAGTCTTCCACCACCCCCTTTTACCAAATGATTCTTTCCAAACACATCAGACTATTTCTCAACCTTCACTTCAGCCTATCAACCACACTAACTTTTCTCTATGTTATTAGTTGTATCCACTTTGGTATACTACATTGATGTGGTGGTGTGTAGAAAGTGTGATGGGGGATGCTGGAAGGCTGTAGTCAGATAAATTGTACATATAGCACTCTTAACTGTTTCACAGCTAAGTTTGTCTGTACTAACTTCCTAATTTTTCAAAATATTTAAGCATTAAAGGTTCTCTGCATGCAAATTCCTATTTCTCCTTTCACTTCAAGTCCCACACAACTGCAATATAATAGCCAGTGGCAGTTTTGAACCAACTAACTTTCCATGGTTTATCAAAAAAAGCTCCCCCCCCACTGGTGAGCCACAGGAAGTTTGTATGCAGTGTTATATCTATTGTCAGTCCCAGGATATTAGAGAGACAAGATGGATCTTAATTGGACCAACTTCTGTTGGTGAGAGAGACAAGCTTTCAAGACACACAGAGCTCTCTCTCAGGTCTGGAAAAGGCACTCAGGCTACGTCTACACTAGAGACCTTACAGCGGCAGCTTTACCAATGCAGCTGCCCCTCTTATGTAGGGCTCTCCTGTCAACATAATTAAACCGCCCCCAATAATTAGTGGTAACTATGTCAGCAGGAGAAGCTCTCCTGCCAGCATAGCACAGTGCACACTATCATTTACGATGGCAAAACGTATGTCGCTCAGGGGTATATTTTTTCACACACACACCCCACCCAAGCAACATAAGTGGTAATGTAGCCATAGCCTCAGTCTCACAGCTAAACACAAGGTTGAACAGATAGTTTAGCATAAGCAGTTAGCACATATTGTAAGTGACCACTTAAAGTGAAGTTGTCTGTTAACACTCCTCTAGTCATAGGACAAAAAAGGGGGGCAGGTTAGTGAGTTACAAGGGGCACCAAAACAAGGGCCAAGGGGCCATGACCCTCCTACTTTTTGAAAGTGGACGGGCCTGGCCCATCCACTTTTCACCATGGGCCCCTCCCTGTGCCCTCCTCTTCCCCCTGATGCCCCACCCCCCGGCCAAGCCCTTGTCTTGTATCCCCATCCTCTGTGCCTCCTGCCTCAGACAGATGGAAGGAAGGTCTACAGCTCCCCACAGCTTCTCAGGCAGCTCTTACCACGGCCGGACTGCGGCTCTGAGGCCCTGCTCCCTGGCCAGAGCCAAGTCAGGGTAATAGCTGCCCAGACAACTGTGGGGAACCATGGACCCTCCACGTGCCCTGAGCAGCAGACCAGGGGCAAGGACACAAGCCAGAGGAGACTCTCTGCCCTGACTCTGCGGAGGTGGAGGGGCCCGGGCTCCCCAGTCCCACTCTGGCTTCTGTCTTGGCCAGGGGTAGGGACATGGAGGAGGCAGGGCCCCTTGGATTCCCCACTTTTGGGAAGGCACTGCTGCCCCTGTGGGTTACAGATTGTTGTAATTAGCCATAAATTCAGTATCTTTATTAAGACCATGTTTTTAGTGTCTAGCAAAGTTACAAATTTTAAGCTTCCAGGCTTGCCTTTTGAAAGTGTTGTGCAGGCTTCCTTTAGGGATGAAGACTGATAGGTCAGATACAGAGTCATCGCGTTGTGAAAAGTGTTCACCCACAGGTGACAGGAAAATTACAAGAGACAAAAAGCATGCTGTGTGAGTTCATTCGAGAAAGTAGTGATTGTCTGTTTTCACCCACATAGTTGTATTGGGGTATTTAGTGCACTGGATGAGGTAGACCACATTTGTGATAGGCATATGTAGGATCCTGGCAAGCCCTGGCACAAATTAAGCACTGAAGATTTCTAACCATATAGTGAAGTTCTGGAACAGCCTTCAAGGGAAGGCGTGGGGGCAAAAAAAACCTAACTGGTTTCAAGACTGAGCTTGATGAGACTATCTACAATGGCATGTAGCTGTTCTGTGAATGCTAGCAGCAAACGTCTCCAATGGATGGCGATGGGACACTAGAAGAATTTCAGATTTTAGGTAATCTGACCTCATGAACATTGCAGGCCACAGAACCTCACCCACCCATTCCTGTAATACACCCATAATCTCTGGCTGATTTAGGGAAGGGTTCAGAGTTACTACAGAGAATTCTTTCCCAGGTGTCTGGCTGGTGAGTCTTGCCCACGTGCTCAGGCTCTAATGGATCACTCTATTTAGGGTTGGGAAGGAATTTCCCCTCAGATCAGATTGGCAGAGACCCTGGGGAGGTGAGGGGTTCACAGTCCTCTTCAGCATGGGGCACTGGTCACTCACAGGTTTAAACTAGTGTAAATGGCGGATTCTCTGTAACTTGAAGTCTTTAAATCATGATTTGAGGACTTTAGTAACTTGGAGGTTCTGTAGGCTGGAATGCGCAGGAGGTCAGAGTAAAGGATCATGATGGCCCCTTCTGACTTTAAAGTATGAGAGTCTCTGAGAGCCATCAGTAGTACTATTCATGACATACAATAGCACAACTGATTTCCTTACGATTGGTACCAAAAATTAGTACTTTAGTGCTTCCGAAAAGTGTTTGTTAGGCAGATGGTACCCAGTAACACTAATTGATGAAAAGGTGACCGCATGATCCTCTAATGGTAAAATGCCTAGAAAATGGAGTTATTTTGATTAACTTATCTTGTATTGATCCATGATTGACAGCTTTTCAGATGTAGGTTGGTTGCAGAGCAGACAATTACAAAAAAGGATAAAGAACTCAAACTTCTAAAGGATGAACAAACAAGTGGGAAATATAAAAAGATTGTGTTAATATTAATTGTAATGAGTTATACATTGTATAACAGTAGTTACGATAATCATGGTGTTATTAGATGTGTTCTTGACCTAACTCAGTCGATACCCACTGAGTGTATTGTGCCTGGAGACCAACATGGGGTGAAAGAGAGCACAGGAGGAAGGGAAGACAACAGATTGGTCTCTTACTGAGTATTTGTGCGCTCAGTGCTGTGCAAAACATCCATAACCCAGTGGGTCAAATCAGGTCCAGCCAAGCTACATTGAGCATAGAGCAAGAGCGGGTACTGCTTTACATGTGCTTCTATGCTACCGTTTGGCTCCCTGTTCTGGAGCTAGCCAGGGGCCATTTTAATTGCAGGGATAACTTACAGCAGAGCTGCTTCATCAGAATGCAGCAGTGTTCCAACCATGATCCCTTCCATAGTAAAACGTCGTATACGGGGAGCTGAGAGGTAGGTGGCAGATAATTATTATACCAGCTCTGAACCACCCAGGGATTACCCCAAGGGTGGAGAAGCCAGTGCAGACGCCTTCACTTCCCTTTTGAACCATCAAGCAGCCTAAAGAGACATACCAGAGCTGAGGATCAAACCCTCATATTCCATTTGCAATTCACCACTTGAGTGTTGCTTCTGTGCTGCACATAACCAGAACAATTTAACTCCATATTCACAATGACTTACATGTCCCCATGTAAACTAACCTCTAAGAAAATAGACCTGGAGTACTGTATACTATTAACCTACAGTTGCATTTGTGATCCCCCTGCATGCCAACCAATAAGACCTAGCAATTATTAAATAAATATATTTGCTCTATATACCCAATTTTAAAACATATTCTATTTAACTTCACTATGTAATATTGGAATAAAAAATTGCTCTGTGAAAATTAACCTAATTAAACAAGTGTCCCAGTAATTAGGCACCATTTAGATGTAAAGACTGAGAAATCCACTTAATTAAATAGATTTACACAACGTTTTCTGGTTTAGGTTTGGAATCTTTGAAAGGGCATTTCAGTGTCTTGACAGTATAATGCAAATGCCTTTAGGTGTTATCTTGCTGTCTAAGATGATGCTCTCTTTTATTACTAAGACCTTGAATTCAACCTGTAGAAAGGCCTAAATAATAGAATCCAAAGTGATTACGATGCATGAATAAAAGGTTTATTCACTCACTATCTGGCATATTTTCTTTCTTTCAAGTTGATTTTATACAAGGGCTGTCTGCAATGCACCAGAAAGAAACATAGTAAGTGGTATTGCAAATTTAGCATTACCACCACCAGGGGGCAATAATGCTTGTGCAAAACTTATACCGGTAACTTTTTATGAGACCCTTCCAAAGTCCAAAGCCTTGTTTTTATACTGGACCAAACCTTGGTCATCAGCATAAAACCGGAACCATCAGGTTCCGAACTATAGTTGTCCCTAAGGAAGAAGTCTCCTCCTAAGGCTGCAAAGTCACTATCATTTTAAGGATTTTCTGTAGTGTTCATCATCATAGTTCCTAGGCACTGACTCAACTTCTCCTGCAATTCTCAGGCAACTCTTGTTCCCATATCCATACACAACCACCAAACCTGCCTTCCGTCCTTCTCTGGTGTACCACAGCCTTCCCAATGTGACAGCATTTCAGGAGCCCCTGCAGAGCTATGCTCTGTGGCATGCAAGAGATGGCACCCACTCCCCCCCGGCAGCTTCCCCAAATATTGACTTTTCCCACCAGCAGAACCACTCTAGTTCTCAATGATGTGGGTATCTCTGCACCCATGGATTGTGCATAATGTTCTTCATAATGCTCAATATTTTTTATTACTTCCTGGGAACAGTATCAGGTTATCCAGTAAGTAATTTAACATCTGAGAATTCCCATAGACGCAAACAGACTGCATATCAGAGCGGACAAAGTGCCGATTTTAGTTTGTAGTTAATGACTTCAAATCCAGTGAGGACTTTTTATGAAGAAATTCTCGTAATTTATGTTTTCTTAATATCTAACAGATCACCATATTTTTCAGCTGTTACTTTTGTTATCAAAAATACAAACTTTGCATGCCTAGAGATCTTGCTATGATCTGGGGAACACACTTCTTGAACTTTATAGCAAATTCAAATTTCTCTTATTAATTATCCTCCTGATTCTTAATACGTTGCTAACTGTATTCAAGGAATAATATCGGAGTCATTATGTAGCTAATTTAACAACTGCAGGTTCCCAAGAGAGACAATAAGCTGATAAAAGATAAATGTTTTATATTGCAAAGGTAGTGAGTTTCTTATAATTATAGCGATCCATTTATTAATATTTCTCCTACTATTTTTGTGATTTTATATTATTTCATTCTTTACACTTTTCTAAAATACATAATAATATGTGATCAAAAGGAAAAAGAGACTGTTTTAGTCATAGATATGACAGGTGAAACCTGGCCTGACTGAAGTTAATGGCAAAACTCCTGTTTGCTTTGACAAGATCATGTTTACACTAAATATCTAGTAGTGTATAAAAACAGTTGTAATAGAAACAGGCTAGTAGGTGAAAAGGTTAAATTAATCAAGATTACCTCATTCACCTCCACTTAGGACAAGGCATTTTTAGGGCTAAATTGGTCTGCTGTTGTAGTGCTCAATCAATCAAAACAGATTAGCTTTACACTGGAAAGGTGAGACTAAATTAACCTGATTAGCTAGCCCTTTTCTAACATGGCTGTTTTTATAGTGACCACATCTTTGGCATCTCTCTAAATTAGTTGTTTTCAACTTGCAGACCAATCAGCACAAAGCTGCAGCCCATGTGACATACAGGTAGTGTATATATAGTGTATGGATGTGACCCACATAACACAGAGAGCATATGTGGCCCGCAATGCTAAATAGGTTGAGAAATGCTGCTCTAAATTGTTTTTTCAATAGTTTATTTCACATATGAAATAGTTTCCTTATATATGGTGGTGATATCCATATGATAAATTAAGGAACTATGTAATTAACTCCTTATTTCATTCATCTTTAGTTGCCTCATCTGCACTCTGCCCACTAATCTCTGTCTGCTAGATTATTTTTAATATTCTAAATTTGGGAGATGCTTCAAATGAGCCAACAACATGAAAAACAACAACTTCTACAAAGCTCTTTGGCTCTTCCTAGAATTTGTGGAATGTCTCCACAAAATTACAACAGTTTGATGTGTAGGATGTACAATATTCAGCCCTGAACCAGTGACAAGTTTAGGGTCAAATACAAATTAGAGCTTTATCCTGAGGACAGGTAGGAATTGCTCTTTTCTGGTACCAGGGGTCATTTGTTTTTAGCTCTAGACTTGGTACTGCAGTCTGGCTTTAAAATCGTGACACCCTGATTTACAAAAAGTTTACTCTGAACCATTTTTAGAGATTATTAAAGGTTATATTTTGCTCTATTTCTATTTGAGCATTAGGACTCTTGGCACTAAGACAGCTTCACTTTACAGGTGAAGGGATACAAAAAAATAGTACCAAACATGCCAGAGATTTTCAAAGATGCTTATGGGATTTGAACGCCCAATTCCCATCAAAATGAATAGGAATTAGGCATCCAAATTACCTAGGCAGCTTTCAAAATATCAGCCTAAACTTTTAAAGAATACATTTGAAACAAAATCTATAAAATACATAGCTTACCATATATAGTGAAATCTTACAAAGGTTTTATTAGCTTGAGTTTCGGATGGCTACCTTGTCAGACGTGATTATACCTAATGTGGTCGCCTAGAAAAGTCCACTGGAAGCTTCACTCTATCTACTGAAGAGAAGGGGGAGGGAGGTTCCCCTCAAGAACCCACGTCAGGTCTTTATACTGTCTTTTCCAAATTACACTCCACCACTCCGGTAGACACCCAAAGGGGGTTCCTGGAGCAAACAAACAAAAGAAAAGTCCTCTGCCCTCTTTCCTCCCTTACTGGAGAGGGAAGTCCCTGGGAAAGTAAATAGAAGTAAAGGTGACCAGGAACTCAAGCAGGCTTTCTGGGTCATCCCTTTAGGCTTAGTCTAAATGGGGTTTACCTCCATCCCCTTCTAGCAGGGTGTGCTGCTCTGAGGCTGGATCATGCATCTTAGGGAGAGGGAAGATTGGTTGCTGTCTCCCTCTCAGCGAGGCTGTCTAAAGCAGCCCTGCTCTCTTCCTGTTCACTGCCCCTTCTTGCAGCAGGTTTTTCCCTTTTAAACTCTCCTACCCTAGGCAGAAAAAGCCTTCTAGGTGCACATCGTTGGTGTTGAACAGACCCAGACAAGGTCATTAGTCTCCTCTTCAGCAGTGTGAAGTAACAAAGGGACTTCAGCTTTTACATTGGAGCAAGGAGTGTGGCCTAAAAAAAAATCTGAAAACTCTTGGACTCTTTGGAGAAAGAAGGTGCATCTCCAGGGATCAGCGATGGAAGTAGGGTACCCTGTACCTTTGACTGCCTCCACATTGTGGGAATGAGTTCCTCAGGAGGCATGCTGAAATTGGATCTCCATATATTAGAAACTGTGTGGTTCCTGAGAGATGGGCTGCACATCCTCTTTCAAAAGGTCCCCAGATCCCCAACCCTGTGGTTGGCTGTGGCAGACCAGGAAGAATGAGGGAGCCTGCTAAATAGCCACTGCTCTATACCCTTCTGTGTTCCCCTACGAGCTGCCACCTAACTGCATAGTTGAGAAAACCCTCTCAAATGAAGAGATGAGAAGGAGAGAGAAAAGGTATAGCTAAGCCTTTGCTTCCAGTTCTATACTGTTCATAGTTTTTTGCATGATCCTCATTGCTCTGGTGAAGAGCTGAAGCCCATTGTATTATGCTGCCCTCATTTGCATCACAGTTTTATATACTCTACCATCTGAATCAGGTGTCAGCGATAAAACACTACCTGACATAGGTATGAGAATGTGTAAAATTTTCTGATAGGTTAGTGTGCTCATACAAATTACTGAATGCAACCATGCAGTCCCTGAGTTAGATTTTATCCTGTGTAAATCACGATCACAGCCACTGAAAGCAATAGCCAATTGTTTTGTTTGTTTCCAGTTTAGATGACTTTGTGTTTTTGTGTCATGTCACTAGATCGTGAAATTTCTTATCCACTGGCTACTAGAATGTGTAAATCTGCTGGGTAATTTAGCTCTCTCTTAAAGACTTATTTATTTGACTTGGCTTTTAATTAGAATCTTTTATGCTCCTTTAGCAGCTTCAACCCATTTCAGATTAACTAGCTGAATTACAAAGTGATTTACAACAAATGTCATGAAAAACTTAAATAATATTGAAATAAAAATAAGTTAAATAAACATTTTTCCACTGACTCTTATTTCTGCTGCAGGAATGTAGTGATTATTTTTATTGCATTTGGATTCTAAGATAACTAAAAACCTAAATACATTCAATACTAATTAAGCAGTCATCATGGCTCCTGGGAAAATAATCACCAAATTAAGAGAAAAGAATAGTTTTAGATAGCACTTTTGAATAGTTCACAGTAAGTTCTCACCAATTAGCTGTTATCTATAGATGGTACAAAATATAGTACGTAGAAAACAACCCTCATTAATTATATCTTTCATGACAATAAAAACCACAATAAAGCGATGGAAAGACCAATGACCACTAGTTTCAGAGATTTTTGAGATGAACAATGTAACATTTTTTCCGGTAGAAAAAACAACAAAAGACACTGATCCTAAAATATTTGTACTGCAAAGTCCTCAGGGAACAATAGTGTACCAGAAATCATTATGAATAGGGTTCAGCATAGTAAAAACCTTTATCACCTAACACTTGCCATTGTAAAATGATACACCTTTAAACATTACTTAGCTAATCCTCACTGAAGCCCTGTGAGGAAGACAAACAATTATCTCCATTTTACAACTGGAGAGAGTATGCCACAGTGGTAAAATGACTTGCCCAAGTCCATACAGTGAGTAGTATCAAAATCTGTATTAGAACCTAGGAGTTCCCATTTCCCTTTGGTCAGCAGTACATAAATATGATACAGCATGTGTCAGTAATGAGGGGCTTGATCCAAAGCCCACTGAAATCAATGGAAAGATTCCATTGGATTAGGCCCTAGGTGAGAACTTCTATGAAAAGTGACGTCTTCCTGTTCTAGTCAGAATATTGTGAGGATAGAACCAGGATCTATGTAGGTTACAAAAAGACAAAGACCTATTCCAAAATTAGAGGATCCTTACTTAGGAGGCACTCTTTCTTGTTTACTGCTGAGACTACCAGGGAATATGGGCTTGGGTGGCAAAACAAGAAGTCATATCCCTTTGACGGGGCGAAGTACTTGTGTTCCACAACTTTGGCTGTTGGAGTGCTGGAGGCTGGGGTCTGCCATATAGTCATATAGTTCAACTATATGGTCTTAATAAGTAGAAGCGCTATTCTGGATGGACCCTCTGGCCTCAGGATGTCCACCATGGGGTCCTCCTGCTCAACTGTCTCCTCGGCCTGTAAAGTTATCTTCCATCCTGAATTTACAGAGATGATTCTTTTATCTTTAAATAAATTCTTCTTTTAAGAACCTGACTGATTTTTGATTGTTCTTAAGATCCAAGGGTTTGGGTTTGTTCTCACCTGTACCAATTGGTGAGGATATTATTCTCAAGCCTTCCCTAGGAAAGGGTGTGTAGGGCTTGGGGAAATATTTTGGGAACAGGACTCCAAGTGGTCCTTCCCTGATTCTTTGTCTAAATCATGTGGTGGTGGCAGCATGCTGTTCAAGGACAAGATGGAATTTGTGCCTTGGAAAAGTTTTTAATCTAAGCTGGTAAAAATAAGCTTGGGGGTCTTTCATGAGGGTCCCCACATCTGTATCCCAGAGTTCAGAGTGAGGAAGGAACTCTGACATCTACTATTTGTCTTTTAAAGTAGTGAATGGCAGTTGTATTATCAGCCAGCTTGTGCAGCCCTTCTCTAGGTATCAAAGTCACCACTATTCTCATGCATACTCAGTTCACTAATTTCTTGTCACAAGTTGACCACCTATGGACACAGGGAGTAGTTATGTTTTTCACTATGTCAGAGCACAAAGCATCAAAGGGTTTGGGATAAGAGATAAGAAGACTGTCTCCTAAACAGGGACAACACATTGAGAATAATACATCTAGATATATAATTCCCAAATGGCTCCAAAGGACCTATATGACAGTGTATTACATGAAGTAGTGTGGGTACCAATACAATTAATGGAAACAGGCATAACAAAATGTGTATTCATTCAGTCAAGTATTACTATGTAATTTTAAATACACACACACAAAATTGCAGGTGCCAATCATTTAAATGCATATTTATATAATGTTTATTAATTTAAGAGCAACAAAATAAAAAAATATTTAAAGGAAGGAACACAAAGATTCCAATTAACAATCCTGGAAATTTAAACATTAAGCCTTTTTAAATTAATTTTAGTTTAACACCTTCTGTAACTTCAGTGACTGATTTAAAATGATTTCAGTGGAGTTAGATGAGGCATTGGTTTGGTCACGTGTTCAGAACTTGCAGTACTGTATTACTCTTTCCCTCATCCCACATTTTTTCCCCTCACAAGGGCAAGTGTGAGACTTAATTTATATGAGTCATTTCATGTCAGTATTTTATTTTTATTTAAATATAGATATTTTCTAGTTTATTCTGTAATAAAGTAAATGTTTGCAAAATCAGAGTCTTCATAATTCCTTTCAATGTGAAATTTCAATGTGAATTTCTTCGTAGGAAATTATAAATTTCAAAATAAAAAAATTTACGATCTGAATTGTTGTAGACATTTAGCAAAGACATGGAGTTTTAGACTAATTACCCTCAAATATATTTTTGCACTAGTTGTTGGGAGAGGTAAGTCATGACAAAGCACAACTTACCTTTATGTTTGGACTGGGGAGCTAATTACCATTTCTTTATTCCTGGACTATTTCTATTATTTTCATTGGGCTCATTTCATTAACTTTTCAATCTACTACTTTTATAAGCATAGATCCTAACAACAGTGCCAAAAAATCATGAATAGTCAAAGTGGGAGTGCCGACTGAATTTGACACATAAGTAGTTCTTGCCCATTAGCAGTCTACTTGTGAAGTGTTCCTTCCACATCACTGATACCTTTTCCAAGCCTTGTGTTGTTTAGTATTGTACTATCAAAGTTAAATATCGCTATGGCCACATAATTCTTAAAGGTTTAAAATGTACATTTTTATTATGTCTATTTAATAATTACTTTTTAAGATCTAGTATAGATAGAAAAAATATATCACAAACAAGAACAACTTGCTTAATACTACATAGCAAATAATTTGCAGAGGAAACACTGGCACCTTTTGATTGCAGTGGTAGATATACTTAGGCAACCTTCTCAATGTAGGGGCATAATACTCAACTGAAGACGTAAGTCTAATGCAGAGGCAAGTTAGGTGAAATGATAATATACATACTATGCAGGGCTTGACGGCTCAGATTTGAAAATACAACACCTGATTTGACTGCATATGTATGACTAGACTGTGGTGGTACACTATAGTGAACATTGCCCAAGAAATTAGATTTGTTAAAAGATAAAAAATATGCATAAGAACAAGGGATTGGAAAGTTTAGTCTTTATGCATGCCTTAGGTACAGTTGAAGAACGGTTTACTTAAAAGTAGAGAGCAAACATATATTACTAGAAAAATATTCTTCACAAAAATGGGTTAAATGTGGCTTTATTGATTTTTAAAGTGCTTCTATTTTTAGCTGTATCATAGATGGGGTTGGTAGTTCTGCTTAATACAAAAGTTGCCTGACACTTCATTATAGGACCTTGCTTTCAGCTTACAACTTTGCCAAACTTTACCAATTTGGGATGATTTTTTACATGCCAGGTATCTGACTCAGGCTGAATTGTTCTGGAAAATTTCAGCCAAGATCCATCAGCCTTTTCCAAGAACAAGGCTAAGGAAAAATATTTTGTTTTGCCCACGTCAAAAAATTCTGCTGAACTTTTATCTCAAGAGGTTTGGTGCCCCCATGCTTTGGAGACAGAACTTGAAATTGGGTAGGGGTGGTTTTGTGTCGAGGATGGCTGAAAGCAAATGAACATCTGCCGAATATGGCCAAGTTACAGCCTTTGAAAAATTAGTTCACATATGCTCACTACAGACTATTTAAATTTCAGCAACTAAACTTCCTTAAGATTCATGCTACTGCCTGAGGCTAAGCAGGACTTTCTCTACAATCACAACTCTAGGCCGTGGCAGGCCATGCCAGGTCCAGGCACCAGAACTGAGAACAGAGAGTTTGTCTCTCCCATGGAAAAAATAGTATGTGCTTACATATATAAAGACTGTATCATAATGGCTATGCACAAAGGGGCCACATTAAGGTAGCACAAGCAATTTAATGATGGCATTTTGTATCTGTGTATACAAACACACCCACACCCCTCTTTTTATCTGCAGATCTCTATGCACTTTACATAGATTGCCAAGTCTCAGCCTCTTCATTTCACAGATGGGAAAACTGAGGGTCAAGAAGGTTGAGAGGTTTGCCCAACATGATATTCAAATTGGTGTCAGTCCTGGGAATAGAACCCAAGTATCCTGATTCCCAGATCTATGCCTACCCTGTCCACTGAATGATGTTACCTAGAAACAAATCCAAGGTACTTTAGTCACTCCTACTGAAGTGGAACCGTAAATTATTTTTGCGCTATAGTCATAGAACTTCTAAACATTCTAATCATAATTCTAATCTCAAAGTTCAAATTAAAATATCCATTTTAACATGCTAACCAATAAGGAATACGTTGGTTACCATCATGTTATAAGAGAAAACAACCCACTTCGTTCACAAAAAAGTGAAAATGAATAATTATATTTGATACGTTTTGATTAAAATTACTTCTTTGAAATTCAGATGAATTATGCTATATCAGCATGAGTAAATATTTGTATATGTTTTACATATTTTACATCCTTAATTTTTGTAAAAATACACTCAAGGACCTCAACTACCAAAGATATTAATGGAATTCCATCACTGATTATGAGCATCTAGATAATAATTATGACCATATTTTATGTTAAAATCAAAGGACCAATTTCATTCTATGTATAATTTCATTGGCCTTAATGAACTTCAGTGGCATTACCCTGCTTTCACCTGTGCAACTATGAAGGAAAATGAGGGTGGTAGAGCCGGCACTGCCAGCTACCATCTGCCACAGAACTCATCCTGTGTATGTAGGGCAGGATGGCTCAGGGCAGGCTGCCACACAGAGTGAATGAAAATCAATTATTTAATAAAAGTAAAACAATCAGATTTGTTTTAATTTAAATTAAATACAAGTTTATTTTTTTTAAATAAACCTATTTAAAATTAAATGTGAAATTATGACAACCTATGTTAAGGCATAATCTTACTGTAATCCATTAAAATCACTTAAAATAATTTTAAACATAATAATAAGCAATACATGTTTGTTGCCAGATTTTAAAGAAAGTCAATCCACTGAGGTCACTGGCTAAGCACCTGGAACTACAGTTTGGTAAAGTATGAAGCCAACTTTTGACTGACAGCAATAGCCTCACCTGCTAATGCAGAGAGACCCTTTTCCTCATTTCAAATGTATTCAATTGGTTCCGTCCAATGACTAGTTCATTCAATTTTTTTTTTTAAAAATCTACTGGGATTTGAAACAGCAGGAAAGCTTATTTTTTTCTTCCCATCTATGAATAAAATCTCTCTCTTAGAACAATATCTACCAATTCTAAGATCCTGAAGGATATGGTAACCAGAAAATCAGTCCAATTCACTAACTAGAGTTAATATTTCCTTGGTGTACTATGTCAGTTATGTATCAAGCACTTTTAAGATAGCTTTGTTTAATAAAAATGTCATTTTAAAATACTATTTTTCTGCATTTTTAATTTAACTTAAATTTTTATCCCAACAGAGCTTGACACAAATCACAAGAAATTAATTAGCATCTAGAAAATAATAAATGTATCATTCACCATTTTCTACCATAATAAAAATGTACAAATTAAGAAGCAATTTAAGTTAAGCTACATAATTGCTTAAATAAATGTTTATAAATATTGCATATTCTAGTTAGTAAAAAAACCAAACACCACATTTGGTGTAAAGGCAACCTTTAGTTGTAAATCAACATGTTTTAACAGTTACCAACGAATGAGAATGAACTTTTATTTAGGAAAACAACTAAAACGTACAAATACAAAGCATGACTAAAACTGATTATTTAAAACAAGATTACCAGCTTGCTGATTTAAATTATAATTAAAATTAGAGATTTAAATTGCTCTGATTTAAACCAATCTACCCTGTTGTCACATCATATTGCTTCTTGTTCTGAACAGAGGCATAGTACATACTACACTAGCATTTGCTGCCCATGAGCCATGTCCCTTCTGGGAATGATGGGTATGTCATTGCACTACCCAGGTACACTTTCTTGAACGCGATGGTTGGCCAGTCAGGCCTTTATATCCTGTCCTGCTGTTTTCTCCACGAAAAGAGACTTCCCTTCTTTCTATTGTGAACCAGGTGAAGGAAATATTACTTGCAACTCTTAGGTATAATGCTTAGACATATGGAGATGAAGAAAAAGGTATTGTTGGGAGCCTGAACACTGAATTGCCTTATGTTTTTTGCAGTTTTTTCAGATCCTTAAAGTTATTTTCATCTTTTTTTTTCAACTGGTGTTTAGATTATTTTTGAAAGTAGTATTTCCATTAAAATATACACTGAAGATCTTCTCAATTAAATGTACTGAAAGAGTACCTTTCAAAGACAGTAATGTTGGATAAGCTATTAAACCTGTAATATTTTATTTCTCTTCGCTCCCATCTGTAAAAATTGAGATAATGATATTTAACTCATTTGTTAGAGCACTTTGAGATCTACTGATGAAAAGCACTATATCAGAGCTAGGTATTATTATTTCATGTTTTACATTACTTTTGTGTCTCAACACTATTGCACCAGGAGCTGTAAAACTTCTTTCTCTCTTAAAAAGTATGAGATGTAAATGTAGAAAAATGTACTGTACTGCTAAGACATTTGTGCTAGTTCAAATTCCATTAAAACAAAGCAAACTTGTATGTCATTCACTTCAAAGGAAATTCCGCCCACTGTAGAAATAGCTAAGCAGCATGATTAAAAAAAACCAAAAAATTTAGCAATGCACCCATTGATCAGATACAGTGACTGTTATTCAAAGTGAAGTATACTGGGTGCTTTATATCTTTATTAACCTACCAAAAGAGTTTAATCATCTTACAACTGTCTACATTTTTTTTAATTTAAGCCAGTTTCTCTCTGCAACTTGGCAAATATCCTGTGAAACCAAGATAAACCCCCTTATTTTTGCCAGTTCAATAATTGCAGACTAATGCAGTTGAATTATTTTTGCACAGAAAAAATATCCCCAGCAAGATTAGAACCTGCAGACCAAGTTTCAGCACAATCTGTTTTCAAACCACAGAGATAGTAGCTTCCAAACAGAAAGTCTAAACACTAAGGGTTTCCAGAGGAACACACTGGAGCCCATGGACTACTAATGCCACATTCAGCAACATTTTGTCTGCAGATAGCACTGTCTCCATCATTGCCAGTTCAACCGTATTATTTCAGCTGCTCCAGCTAAAGAGCTTATCATCTCAATGATGGTGCTGAATCTCTCAAAAATAGCAGTGATGTAACAACATGGCGTACAAACTCTGCTCTTTCTGAAGGTCTCAAGTGCATTGTAACATTTTGATCCAAAAGTGGCACTGAACTCGATCATGCTGTACTACGTAATGAGATATGGTGGATGGAGAAGAGGCCATAGGCCCATAACTAACTCTTCATAGCCATGCTGTATGTACAGTATCAAATTACAACATTTACTGGCACAAAGTCATAGCATATTAGCACAATCATAACTCCAACTACATACCCATTAGTATCTCTTTAGGTATGTAATCATTTTAGTGGTTGACTAGCAAGTAGATCCTTAAGTCAAGAAGGTTATTTTCCACTCACTTGTCCCTTACTACATCTTTATCGGTCTTAAGAGAGATGATGCAACATCTTATGGCAACGCTCGTAAGAAAAACAACGAGAAGAATAGAGACCAAACAGGAATGCCCCTGAATATGCTCAGATCCCTACTGACAGGTCTAGATCGATCTCCAAAGTTTTACTTCAAGATCCAAACTCCAGAAAAATGATCATTTTAAAATTTCAGGATTCCCTCCACTTCATTGCCTAACTGAAAGAGATTGCCAGTTTATGTTGCTGTTCTTTCAAATCCAATGGGCATCTTCTGCAAAGTAGTAGCTGTCCGATCCCTGGAGCTAACACTGCTGGAACTACAAATCCCAGAGGCCCTTTTATGGTTGTGATGGAACCAAAACACCTGACCCCCAATGCTAATATTGCAAAGTATCTGGAACCAGATTCCAACAGATCATCTCAAGGATAATCTTCAAAACTGCTTAAGTTAATTCTTCTGTTTGTAATAAATAAACTTTGCCCTTCTTTTTAAAGTGTAGCTGCAGTAGTTAGCCATGAAACATAACTAAAGAAAGAGAATTTCCAATGGAGCACAAAACTATCTGCAGCCTCGGTTCTAATTATCAATCATCTCCATGTTTGCTTCACACACAACTTTCCTCCTGATTTTCTTGAGTCCCATCCCCTACCAACAGCAACAAAGGGCACAAATCCTGCATTTAGTTTCCTGCAGGATCCTTGTGCTCACATGGAACACACTGGTCAGAGCCAGAGTTTTACAGTTTAGACATAGAAAAAAGACAGCAAAAAATAAAAAATAAATATTCCCATAGGAGTGAGCAAGCATATGTATTATACACTACAGTACTGGTCTGTTTAGCCTCCCTCACTACCTTGCCTTATGTTCACCATTTCATTATGATGCAAAGGAAACCCATCAAAGTCTGTGCTAATGATAAACCACCATGACAATGACTGATAACGTTTCAAAGAAGAAATGCTGTGTTCTTTAGTAACCTTGGTAGTACAGTCACTTTCACTGAATATACAGCCAAAAAGCAACCTTTTCTGCTTCACAAAATGATACTCGGTGGCAGAAAATAAACTTCAATGTCTTATTTTTATACATGTAGATGAGCTAAAGTACACGCAGAGCTTCTGCTTTTCCAGAATGAATAGTATTGTGTTTTATGTTCAAGAACAATAAAAAGAACAATTGAATGGATATAAAAAGTATTTTGGCTCTGTAAGATAGTTAATTGCTTCCAGCAATTACACTGCTAATGATGTATACAAAAATGTCTTTGCTAACCTTAAACTGTAATATTAAATGCTTTTGATTAGTTGTTAACATTCAAATCTTGTTCATGTACCAAAATTAAAATTTGCAAATTAGTATATAGGTTTTTCTGATGCTATGTTTAACCTTTATAACCCTAACCTGTCTTGAAATCATTATAGAAATCCTTTACACTCCTCAGTTCACTTAGGTAGAAAAAAATACATGTAAAATCTGCTATGACCATTTATAAACTGAAATTATTGCCCAATAAGGAGGGAACTAATATTAGTTTCACTTCCAACTAACTTTCCTCTTTAAATTGTAATGCCAAACACTACAATACATTGGCATTCTGCCATATTTACAATAAGGAAGTGTTTTATTTGATTACGCATACTTTGTATCTTCATATAACTATGTAAATATTTTAAAGAGACCTTGTTTAAGAATTATAAACACAGAAGAGCCTTACATTTGCAATGTATATTTCTTAACCTTACTGGACCACTGGACATATTAAAACAGAAAAATGCATTATTTGTGAACGACAGATGACGAGAAATTATATTCAAGAATTGGTGATCCTTGAATAAACTACCAAAATATTTTGATGGAGAGTTAAATAGTTTACTTACAATTATTAATTACTCATTTCAGAAACAGACCTGAATATTAAATACTTCAAATTTGGGTAGAGTTCAGGTTCAGCTCTTTGTTGTAATTTGCAAATTACAGATCCATGGGTATGTCTACACTGCAAAGAAAACACCATGGCACCAAATCTGAGAGCCCATGTACATTGACTCAGTCTTGGCTGTGGGGCTGAAAATGGCACTGAAGAGATGTGGGCTTGAGCTGGAGCCTGGGCACTGAAACCCTCCCATCTAGCTGGGTTTCAGAGTCCAGACTTCAGACTAAGGCCATATGTCTAATACTACTATTTTTAGCCCTGGAGCCCAAGCCCAGTGAGTCCAAGTCAATTGGGCCTGGGCTCTGAGACTCAGCTTCCTGGCTCTACCCTGCAAAGAAAAACATACCAATAGTTTAGTTATTGATGTTTCCTGAAATTCAAAGATCTTCAGGATTTGGGGTATTTGACTAAGGTATTTCTCTAGTTACCAAGATCTTGGGGAACCACAACTTCACCATCTCAAGTATTTAAATTATAGGAGGTGTGGTACATTGGCTAACACTTCCCCCTATAAAATTGTTTTCAGACATGTTCTGAAGATTTTTAATTCATCATTTGTTTGGAGCATGAAATTTAGAAGGAAAGCAATAGAACTGGGATCAAGGAGGTGCCTTTTGCCATCTCCCTGAAAATCCTTTCAGATTTAGCCAAATTCTTCAGCTGTCAAAAAAATTGCTCTCTCTACTCTGTTATTCTCAGGAGAGCTTGCCAGAGACTTGCTGCTAAAATCTTCAGTAGTTCATCCACCCGAAGCAAACTCTCCAGATTCTCACTTCAAATGCCACACAGACCTAAACATCCAGATGGACACAAGAAAGATGTCCTTCACTTGCTCTTTTCTCCAATCAAAAAACTCCCAAAAACCCTAGTGCACTGGGCTGTCAACCATGAGTTATAGACTCAACTTTTCTAAAAGATGGTATTAATAATTCTGTTCCTTTTCAACCCTTATCGATCCAGGCCTGCCTGAATAATTTCTTCTACTTCCTAACTTTTGAGTGCTTAACTTTGCAATTCTACTACAATTTTTTTTAACACAGACTTTTGGTACGTAACTTATATAGAGACTAAAATTCTCAAAATCCCTTTCAACAGGCAAGCCACACCACGGACAGGCACACCATCCAGTATTTGTGGAATTAAACAACATTTTTCATGAAAAGCAGGTTGTTGCATCTACAAGTAGGCAAGTCACTGATTTTAAAGCCAGATGGGACCATTATGATAATTTAATCTGACCTCCTGTATAAAACAGGCCATAGAACCTCACTCGGTAATTTTTGCACCAAGCCTATAACTTCTGTTTGAGAGAATTCTACAACTTATGCAAGAGAATCAGCCATATTTGAACCTATGACCATTTACGCAACAAGCAGGAACCTTTCCACATTACCACCAAATCACCATATTGTGATGTTCAAGGTCACGTAGCAAGGCAGCACTAGAGCTGGGAACACACACAACTTTCCTGCTTCTGAGACTGGTGCCTCATCCACCAGACCACACTGCCTCCATGGAGGGAAAGCACGCACACAAAACAGAAATGATTCACTACTCACAGTTCACCTGAACAGCCACCAGAAAAAGACTTCACCCAATCAGATTAATAGACTCAGATTCCAAGGCCAGAAGGGACCGCTATCATCATCTAGTCTTATCTCCTGTACAACACAGACCATCAAACTTCCCAAAAATAATTCCTAGAGCATATATTTAAAAAAAAGTCCAGACTCAATTTAAAAGTTGTCAGTGATGCAGAATTAACCTCCTTTAATTCTTTATTAATCAAGACCCATATCAGCCACTCCATTATCTTGGCTGGGATCAATGTGAAACCAAAAGGCCTATAATTACCTAGGTATCCCATTTACCCTTTTTAAGTAAGTATTGGCACAAGATTAGCTTTCTTCGGGTCTTCTAGAACTTTCCCAATGTTCCAAGACTTATTGAAAATCAACATTCACAGACCAGCAAGCTCTTCAGCCAGCTCTTTTAAAACTCTTGGATGAAAGATAACTAGATCTGCTGATTTAAATATGCCTAATGTTAGCAGTTGTGCTTAATATCCTACGACACTAGTGAAATGGAAAGTGATACGACAGACGAAATTACATTTTTTTCCCAAATTCAGAACAGAAATATTTATAGAATACTTTTGCTTTTTCTGCACTATCTTGAACATAGAACCAGTACATTAAAAGTCTGATCTTCTACCAACTGAGCTACCTGGATTCACTGTGCAGCTATGTGATTTTTTCCTGTTAATGGCAGTTTATACATATAGCTGTAGTTTTTTTAGTATACAGCTGATGCGTGTATTTTTGGTTGCTTATAACTTTGTACATTTATCCCATACTGTACACCCACATATGCTCTAAGAAATCTACATAGAAACCTAACTCTACCTGCAAACCATCCCTTAAAGTGTATAAGCTTGCCAGAAACAACAATTAGCAAAGAGGAAATTGTGTTCAGGAAAACAACAGAGTTCAGTCAGGCACATACTTATGACAGACCCAGAGGTAACTCCAAAGTCATCAACAGAATTGCTTATGACACCTGCAGTGCAAAGGAGCCAGATATTGCAGGACAAATAGTCTTTATATCTTCTCACTTGTGCCCTGGCATGGATGAAATATTTGGAACTCTGAATGCTGACCTTTCTAGCAGAGAAGAGTGTTGATGAATGATTAGAAAGTGACTGATTTGATATTAATGTTTGTGATTATGGTAAACTTAATTCATAAAATAACTGTCTCCTACAATTTACGTGTTGTGGATTACATATTCTGTTATATAAACCTATCTGCATTTTACTAGTGACGGGGAAATCTCAACCCAACATGCAGAAGGTAAACTGAACCTCATCCAAAAAACTCAAACTCTCAGGTCTGCAAACCCAAGTGGAAAATTTCATGAAGGGAAAATCTGATGAGATTTCCGATACTTTTTGGTTCCACTTGGGTCATTGTGTAATGAAAGAATATCTCATCTCTCTTCTATAGGATTTTGCCACTTTTGCTCTCTGCTGGAATCAGGAAGTGCAGAGGTGCTTGAAAATGAAAACAGTATTGTACTAAAAAGTTGGGATTGTATAAGAGCCAGAACCCTTTTTCTTCTCTCAGAGCAAACCGACTTACTCGCATTGATTATGAAACGTTAATAATAGGGAAGGAATGCACCTATTTCATTAGAATTTCACTATTGTATTATTTATTATTTGTATAATTGTAGCATCTAGAGGTCCTGGTCATGAGCTAGGACCCCACTGTGCAAGGCGCAGTAGAAACACGAATACAAAGATGGTCCCTGCGCCAAAGAGTTTACAATCTAAGGTCTTGGCTACACTGGCACTTTACAGCACTGCTACCTTCTTGCTCAGGGGTGTGAAAAAGACACCCCCCCCCGAGCGCTGCAAGATATAGCGTTGTAAAGCGCCAGTGTAAACAGCGCTGCAAGCTAATCCCCATGAGGAGGTGGAGTACGCGCAGCGATGGGAGAGCTCTCTCCCAGTGCTGGCGCTGCGACCACACTCACACTTCAAAGTGCTGCCGCGGCAGCACTCCCGCGGCAGAGCTTTGAAGTTTCAAGTGTAGCCATACTCTAAGTATAAGACACAAGATAATAGATGGACACATACAGATTGGGGGATGGGCTGGGGGAGAAGGGAGGGAGTACAAGGAAACAATGGAACAGTGTTGAACATCATATTGTCACAAGACAAACAGTGTGGTAATTTTGTAACAAAAACTGCAAAATGGGGAACAGATTTTGCTATGAACAAGAAACTCACTGAGGTTCAGACATCAGGAGAGATATTTTAACAAACCTCACATTCCAGGGTACGTGCGCTTCCCAGAATGAGGGGCAAGGAACCTATCAATTTACCCGTTCAAACAAAATTAATGTTTCATAGCCCTAGCCAAGGAAGGAGGCAGCACCACATGGAAGACAAACTTCAGTTAAGCTGCACTTGCTGGAAATATTTAGTCTTTGTTTCTGAAATCCGTACAGAATTTGTTGATAACACAATGTTAATTTGTGCCGTGTGTGTGTGTGTGTGTGTGTGTGGGTAGGTAGTCTTTTCTGGTAATTTATGTAATACCCGATATTCAATGTAATTTTGTCCATTCAAAAGGCGAAAAATGAATTTCTTTTCAGAAATATTTTTATGAGCTATGAAGACAGCAGTCATCACCTCCATCTACAATTTAACAGTGTTTAATGGAATGAGCTCTGTCAGAGAAAAGGAAATCATCCCAGTTTACCCTTAAAGTTGAGAGCAGAATTTTAACAAGGGGCTCCAGAGAACCATCCTGAACCCTCTCTAGACCATCACTGGTTTCAGATGCATTTCAGGCATGGATTTCCCCACCTCCCAGGCTCTTCTTCCCAATTGATCTTTATAGCAGTCTCTACTCAGTGTTGGGGAAGTCCAGTGGACTTTGTGATCCCTTCTGTTGATTTATAATTAAACATGTAAATTCCCCCAAAATAACCCATTTAGAACAGAGGGGGAAGGGAGAATGGATACCTGGAACTCCATTAAGACACAAGAGATCTGTAGAGTGACCTTCCTGGCTACAGGAGCCCAGCAAAAGGGATAGGGAGCTGTTGGGCTATGCATGGAAACATCAAAGGTGAGATCTTAGGACCTAGCACTGCATGATCATGGACAAATTACTTTATCGCAGTTTATCCATCTATAAAATGAACATATTGCTTTTCACATTAAGGTTTAAAGTGCTTGGAGATCCTTAGATGAAAGGATAGATAGAATTATATACTTACGTCAGGAAGACTCAGAATTGCATGAAAATTCACAATAGAGAGAGCCTCATTTAACACAATTTGGGGCAAGTATTGTCTGCCTTGATAGTGTGTGGATATTTTTTCTTCACCAGAAACTCCCAAACACCGTTTTATATAATTGACCATGCCCGTAACCACCCAACTTTATTTCCATTGGCTTTTGCTAGAACAGTAGTGCACGCACTCAGAAACTGCCAAGTTATGATTCACTGAGCAGTGCCAAGGTTAGACCTTGATGCCCATAAAGATTCATTAAGTATGAAATACAGTATCAGCAGTGTCTTTGTACTGACCTGAGCAATAATTTTGGCTCAAAGTTCTTAAAGTTGTCAATAACATGAAAGGTAAAGAGCAGTGACTTAACAGCTTTTAATCAGATATTTGATACTATGTTAAATGCTCAAAAAGAGATCCTAAGGTCTATAAAAGGTGAATGAAGAGAATAAAAAACTTTAAACAATTTTACAAATACAAACCAAGGGTGCTTGATTCAGGGGTTTTTTTAAATTTATTTTAGTCTAGTATAAAGAATGATTCAGGATCTCAGTTATTTTATTGCTATTGTGTAATTTCTGGACCAAAACATATTACAATGACTTGAATAATTTAATTCATAAACCATGCCACACAAAAAGAATGAAATATGTTTAGCTAATCCAATGACACCTAGAGAATAGGATGAAATTCTTGCACAAATCTTCTATTCCAGGCTATGCATAAATAAATAACATCAGAAATAATTAACTAGTGCAAAGGGGAGGTTGGATATTTTCAACAGAAGCCATGGCTACGTGGGAGGTTGCAGGGAAGTTGACAGGCCTCTTCTGAAGAAAGTTGAAATTAAACAAAATATATGTAAGTTAGAGCAAAAATTCACAGACCATCGCTAGTGATGCTGACAGATTAATAGTTTTCTGTGTTTATTAGATTTTTAAAGACTATTTTTCCACCAGAGCTTTGCAACCGACTGACAGTGAATGCAGATACAATGAATATTTCATTTAGTGATGTTTCATACAGGTTCAGTAAAAACTGGAGTTCAATTTTTAGTGAACTTTTGTTTACAGTGAAATTGTTCTATGGATTAACGTTCACAGTAATATTGTTTTACTTCCACTTTGTAACAAATGGGAAAGACTTTTAACATCTAAGATCTTTGTGGTTGCGTCTGTTTCATAATCCAAATACATTACACTAAAAGCTCAGGACTCTTATGCTACTTGAGAGCATGTGCATGTATGAGCAGAAGTTGTGTGTCACTTCCAATTATAAGACCCCGTTTTCAGTTGCTTATCACGTAACTAAACTTTAACCATTTGGGCTGGCCTCAGGCTCAACTTTTTGGAAAGTTTCAGCTAAAGTGGTTCGGCCATTTCTCAGAATGAGGTTAGATAAAAATATGTTTGTCCCATCTTAAATTCTTACAACAGTTTTGCTGAGAAATAGTGTCTCCATGCTTAGGAATTTGAAATTTTACTGGAAAAGGGGTTGGCTCATGTCAGGAAAGTGCCTTTTTCCATACCCATTAAAATCCACCCACGTTTGATCAAATCATAAATCTAAACCACACACACACACACACCTCAATTTACAATGTACTCAGTAGAGACTTGTTGCAGTTTGGCAGAGTCTCTGAAGATTCCATCAATAATGAGCACACTCCATCTCTTCACAGCTTCTACAAGTCAACCGCACTTTGCATGCACCATCCCCAGAGACTGCAGCTGTAGAAGCTAAGCAGGATTTTCCCTGGAATTGTTCTTCCCAGCTGCCAGAGGGCATTGCAGCATTGAACAGACAGCAGGTAGACTTTTTTCTGTGCTCTCACTGATGCACATCCAGAGAGACAATGGAGAAGGAGGAAGCAGTCACAATAGAATAAACAGAAATGAAAAATGGGGTTGAGGGAGCAGAGAGGGAATGGGACCAGTGGGAGGAGTGGGGAGGCTGGCTGAGAGCAGAGGGAGAGGGGCAGTTAGAGAAGAGCAGAAAGGAAAGGGGACAGGGACTGGGGGTGTTGGGTAGGAGCAGAGGGAAAGCAGAAGCCAGAATGGAGATGGAGGGTTGCATGGAAACAAAGAGGAAAGGGTGTAGGATCTGGGATGAGGGTTGAGTATTGGATGGGGACAGTGACAGCCTAGCAGCATGAGGTAAATGTCGATAACCACTAGAGTATACTTCCCTACAGAACCTGGAACTGAATCAGGAGTCCTCAGTCTCTACATTCCTCTGCTGTCAGCAAGTTTCTATGAAACCCACTGGGGAAACTGTGTGGTGACTCATCCACAGAGTAGGTAACAGTCTACTATGGCTACCATTTACTTCATTAGATCAAGTGGCAAATTGTCTGTGCTGTGCATCTAAAGGTCCAAATCCTGCTTATGACCCTCATGGGGAATCAGTATGGTTCCTCATGAAAAAATACATATCCACAAGGGGGTAAATTAAAGGTGTAAGTTTCTTAAATTTTGAGGGCTTGACTTTGAAACCTTAATGTTCTTTCAATACGGTTTCTTTTCTTTCAATTTAAATGTGATATGGGTAGGTAGATAGATGGATGGAAGGGAGACTTGCATGATTTCAAATGTAGCTTTAGGCTGAGGAATGGTACAGAAACTGTATGGGTAAGAGCAATTAATGACCTTCTGCTTTTGAAGCTGTGAATCCTCAAGTGTTCTTAATGCGGCTGAGGACACTGGAGCAATATACAGAATCATTTAAATTGTATGTATTATAACTGGAAGAAAGAATAAAAAATAGTGAGAGATCAATCTGAGTCTATTCCCAAGCTCTTGTCCTGCTATCACCACCAAGGTTCCATACTTTCCCTATGTTCCTAAGTTATTTATTATGCTTGTGAGACCTTTGAGAAAACTGCTTTTGGCTCCAGCTATTCAGCCTCTCACCTATCTGCTTTGAGATCATTACTGAAGGAATGCATGAAACCTGACTGGCACCTGGACCCAGCTAAAACAGACATGATGGCAGTAGGCAGAGGTCACCATTGTGATAAATTATGTGGCTATTATTCTATAACAACCTTTTGACTGGCCACTGTCCCATTCAATGAGCAGTCACATGTGGTCAGGATGAGCTTAAATCATGTTCATGTTTTCTCCACTTTCATCTTGTGGAAACCTTCCCAGTACCATTCAGATCCTTATATTATTCTTTGACAACTTTAACTGCTATCAGAAAGTCAGCTCAGAAAGATGTGACACTGAGATCAGCTATACTATACTCTTGGTAAGCCATTAATGTTGCATGCCTATTGCAAATATTATCATAACAAATAGATGGCCATCTAGGACCTTTACAGCTATCGCAGTACTGCACACCATGACTACTCAATTTCACAGCAACAGATCCATCTTTCAAACACAAGCCCTACTCAAACAAAAAAATAATTTTCTTTGTGTCAAAGAATGGGGCACAGTTACTGATTCTCTCCAGTAGAGGACAGTGGTAAATGTACCCAATAACCATTTCATTCATTACAGGCAACATTTTCAAAATTGATGCCTAAACCAGGCTCTTACATCCATATTTAAGTGCCTAAGTAAATTGCTTGACTTAGAATAGTTCTTAGCATCAGTGATCTTGCAAGATATTTGGTGTAGAAAGTTCCCAAGAATTGCCTCCTAAGTTTCCTGGCAGATCATCCAGATCTCAGTCTACATTACTTCCAAAACAGGAAGTTACTGAATGACACAAGGACTGGTAATAGATTGCCAAGTCTTTTCCTTCTGGACCACTGACTTAAATTCTGTCCAGCCCAGAAGTGACAAGATGTTATTATATGCAGGTTGGTTGATGTCTTATGTTAAATAAGTTGCTGCTCTTAATTTATTTCCTAATGGACAGAAGACCACATCACAATCAGTATTACTTAGCCCAAATGCTAGCAGTCTCAGCTCAAATATCAAGGATTAACTGGGCATTGATATTAAATTACTCTGAGCCCTACAGGTGGTCTTGTCTTTATACAATCGAGGAGATGTTTTCGCTTTAGTATGGTATTAATTTCCTTTTTCATGAAGAACATCGTAACATTTTATGAGATTATAAAAACTTCATAAAATTAGAAAAAATATATAATTTTTCTGAGGTGCTGACACTGATTCAAATGGTGTTTCATATACTGTATCAGACTTTTCTACACTAGAGATATCAATTCTACAGAGATAGGATTCAGCAGAAGCCAACATTCTTGTAATATTCCTATTACATTATAAGGAAAACACAGATTTAAGTGTCTGTGATTTTATTCTATACTGCAATAAAGATTTGCTCATGATTTAAATTAGCAGTGTCTCAATCAATCAATGCCTGTGAATTTACCCAATTTTATAATGGCCCTGCAAGAGTTTTACTAGAGCACTATTAAAATTCATTCACTACTTAAACCCGATAATGTTTAAAATTAGTGCAAAGTTTATTTTTATCTTTGTGCACTAGAATTTTCTGCACAGTATACCTAGAAATAAGGCATGAGAATAACATCTGACCACAGATTACACTGAGTGGGATCCGTAGACCCACTTTCAGGATTGGGACCCAATGTCTCCAATTAGAAATGCACTGAAACTACAGGTATTCGTAAAGTATCAACTTTATGAGAACACTGCTATATTAAGGCTCAGATACTGGAATGCTGCACAGTGTCTTATTTGTAAACTACAATATAAAAGGTTCTGTTATAGGAGCAAAGAAAAAATATTTTATAGCAAATATAATCATCTTAGCTCTTCATTGTATGAGGAGAAATCTAGTATGTTATGTGACTCCAAACCTTTCCACTGTAGAATGAACCTTTAGGACCACATTACGCATCATAGATTCAGACACGAAGGGCTAGAAGAGACCTTCAGAGGTCATCTAGTCCAGATGCCTGCACTGCTGATTTCTAGTTCTAGTTATTTTTAGAATGGAAAATACGGAGTGTTGTAACTTGACCCCGTCATTTTGACAGCATGAGAATGCAGTCCTGATGTTCACGTTGTACAGACCTGAGGCCTTAAAATTCCACGTGCCCTGCAGCTAAGGAGGGTCTTTTTATACAGGGACTCAATTTTACTCAATAGATTTCACCATGCAGAGAAGGCAACCTTCTGTAGAACAGGCAAGATTTTAAATTTCCAGCATTGTATAAAACATCCCTCCTATGGATTTTTATAATAATAACTTAACTGCACACTGATAGAATACTACTACAACATAGTACATGCCCTCAGACTGGGAACTAACAGAATACTCAGATTACATTTTTACACATGAACCATTTTAATACATTGGTATATATTACATCCAGTATATTGCATTACATTATTTAAAATAGAAATGATGTTCTGTCTCTTCACTACCTTTAAAATAGCCTCCTCCCCTATGCTTCATCCAGCAGCCAGCAGTATCAAGAGGTGAGTGTGTGACAGCATCACACAGAATTTTGCCTCTTCTATTCTTTAATACTTGTTTTTATTTATGGCACTCAAAGGATTAGCAGTAAAACTAGGCTAGCACTTGTATTATAAACCCTGATTTTCAGAGCTTGCCATTAACTAAATGAAAACTTTAAAAATCTAGTCTAGAACTGGGAAATATCCATCAAAGCTGGGCATACTCAAATTATTCCTTGTTGCACAGTCCAATGAATTGACAAGGATACTTTTCAGCCATCTGAGGCGGCACAAGGGTTAAATTATTGAAGTACTTTAATAGTACCATAACATTGTTTCATTTCTCATAGACAGTGAATCGAGCTACTCTGTACTTCTCATTTCTGCTTAGATGATAACTACCGCACTACTGCATTTACTATTGAAGAGATAGATGCCTCTGTATTGATGCTGTCTCCTACATTACCCTGTTTCTTACAGAAGCATTCTCTCATGCTGCCCTCATTTTCAGTTCTTCAAAGATATGCAGACATCTTGAAATGATAGAAGCAGGTCTTCTCTCAGTCGATCTATATGTCTGAAGAAAGAGATGATGTATTCTCATCTAACAACAAAATAGAATTTAGAAATCAGGAAAGCAGTCTTCACAGTCTCATTAAGTTTTGGATGACAAAGAAAATGGCCTGACAGGGTGGAAATGCAAAAAATACCTAAGCCTGGACAAGAGAAAACAAAACATTTTGATTAAAATGTGTGACAAAGTGAGGGAAATCATAAGGAGTGAGTTAGTGGAAGGTGAAATGTCAGAGAAAAAAATAGCCATGTGGATGAAGTAGAGACTTAAACCTAATAAGAAAAAGAATAGTTTATAGGAGGCGATTCAAGAGATCATGGAAGAAGGATTAAAAAAAAGTTAGACAGTCCAAAGTTAAAGGAGTGCAATAAAATAGAGAGAAAACAGCAAGAAGTTCTTTAAAAAGATAAGAAGCCAGCAGTCTGGCAAGGAGTCAACTAGACCATTAAGGGATGTGAGAAGAAAGAGTGACAGATGGCATTGCTACAACAGAGAGAATGAATTTTTTGCATCAAAATTCAGTGAAGAAGCTACCTCTCTCCCAGAGAACAGGACACATTTTCCTGATGAAAATGCTAATGCTCAAAGCACAGAGAGTTAAAGCAAAAACACCCCCACCCCACCACCCACAAATTTCCTAACTTCCTAGGGATCCAATAAAAAAATCAGACCTACATCCAACACTTTGGTTTTGTAACAAACTAAAACCAGATTGTTCTGGCCTTCAGAAAACAAAAACAACTTCAGAGTTCCAAGTCAACATTTCCATTACAGAACTACAATGCAATTCCTCTGGTAGAAATACTACTTGTATTAGTGACCAATCCCTTGGTGTAGAGCTACTATCGCTGGCTAAACAAAATACAAGACCTGTTTATCACATTCCAAATAAACAGCAAGAGGTTTTGTAAACTGCAGCATGTGTATTGGAAGAGAAATGGGACAATGAGGTATATTTCTGACAATCAAGTATCTCTTCAAAGCAGAACAGAGCATCAGAGAAGACTGCTAAAACCAGGTTACATATACTCAAAGAGTAACAAAGAATGAGATAGTTGATATGTTCTTGTACAGAAACACATCTGAAATGAATCTAATGAGAGGAATACTTTGATCTATATAAAAATAAGCTCCTACTTAAGGAATCAAACTATCTTCTATATTAAATGTATTATGTACCAGATCATCTGCATTTTGATGACCAGAAAAAAATATCTAGGCTATTTTAAATTAGACTACTTGTTGGCTTCAGTCAAACTCTGGTTTACAGACTATAAAACTGCTTTTCAGTAGTAATATTACATTTATAAATGCTTGTGTGAAGGAACTGGAATGGCTTAGTGATAACTGATGCATACGGTGAGCTGAGCTGATTAATGGGATGTTTACTGTATAAATAAAGTGGTTTAATTTAAAAGGGTCTATAATGAAAAATAAGCAGGAAGGAAAGAGAATGGCTTAAGATAACCCTCAATTGTTTATGGAGAAGTTTATTGAGAGACAATGCCAGGAAAGCAAAAAGACTTCATACACGTGAGATCAAAAGAACTTGTGACACTTTAAAAAGAACATTCTGAGGAGAAAAGACGATTTGTTCAAAGGAAGCAGGCTGAGACACAGGCACCTGCTGGAGTGTTTGAAGAAGTTAGGCCTAGCTAGTTTGCCATCAGGGATGGTACACCTTGTTGGAGGTTACATTAGAAAACTGAGTGTAATCAATTGCCACCTTTATTTATACAATTTCAGATAGAATTATTGTCACTTAAAGTGTTTGAACAAATATTTATGCCAGACCATAACAGAGAATAGGTAGAGGGGCAGGTTACCATATTCCAGAGCACTGAGTTCTCCTCCTATACTTCAGATGGTCGCTGCCTCCTCTAAGCCTCTGCTCTGTCCTTCCCTCCCATTCCTTCCATTTCTGGTCAGCTGTTTCTCTGATTTGTGTTCACCTGTAATTTTTCTCCAATCAACTTTTCACACAGCAACCCTTTGAAGCTTGCGCATGCATTATGTATGGGTTACATAAAACTCAATATATCTCCTCCCACCCCTCTTGTTTTTTTTTTTTTTGCTCCATGAAGCTTTTGTGTTATGTATTTTATGTCACCCTGTTCTCTGGTCTTCCAAGTAAAAGTCTTCTTGCTGTACAGCTTTGTTTTAATCTCAAAACTTCCCATACATGTTACCTTTGTTCTGTCAGCTAGAGTGACCCAGATGTCCTGATTTTATAGGGATAGTCCCGATTTTGGGGTCTTTTTCTTACATAGGCTCCTATTAACCTGTCACCCACAGTCCCTATTTTTCACACTTGCTGTCTGGTCACCCTACTGTCAGCATTCAATGTAAAAGAAGAATTGGCAAAACCACACTTATGCCAGCAAAGCCTTGGCCCAAGTGTTACCTTATCTATACTCATTCAGTATCCATAATTATAAACCATTACAATACAGCAAAGCTCAATCTTACCAGTTAGCAATTCATCATTTATATTTGAACATCATATTTAGTATGTGTATATCATCATATCCCCTTAATCTGTTTGGGGCTGTTAACATTTCTTTAAATAATGGCTTTCAAAGGCCTTTTTCATTCAAAGTCCAGTTTCATTTGTGAATCACTAAAATAAAAGAAATTTTCCTATGTGCATTTTGAGGAGGTCTCTCAATTTTAAGACCTTGATCTTTAGTACATTTTGATGGTGCCCCAAACAGCCTTTAGGTAAGATAGACGTGAATGTAAAGTAAGAGGGGTCCACTCAGACACTAGGGAAGGGACAGAGGTGCAGGTGGGCCTATAACTGACATCTTGTGTAGTCCCTTTTTTATGTAGTGGGGTGTTAAAGGCACACGGAAATTCACACAAAACTTGTTCTCCACTAGCTGCTCCTGTATAAATTCTGCGATCCTTAGTGGGAATTATGTATATGCGTCAAGGAAAGAAGAGACCTCACATCACTTAAACATTACAAGAGAGGTAATCTAGTGAAGTAGACCCAGGCCTTTACATTTTTCCTGTCCTCCAGTAAGTGAGTGGGATATTTTTTTTTTTTAAAACAGAAGACAATGTTTTAAAGAGTCACATCTGCAGGAAGACTACTTAATGTGTGCAGCTATGCCTATAATTCACCCTTAACAGTAGATTTTCTTGCTTTTATTGGCAATGCTGATTGCATTAGTAACTTGCAGTGATGGCAAGTCATATCTGAAAGAACATCCAAGTTGCAATAAAAAAAAAGTGATTAAATATCAAGCTTCAGGCCATAAACTGATCTCTCATTGGGTCCAGGTAAGAACTTCCCCATTTCTCAGCCCTCTACATGCTATCCATAATACAGAAGTGTCTTAGTACATTTGTGATGGGAAAGACTTTACCTTTTTCTGATGCGTCACTTATTAGCCATTATTTAGGAGGAAGGCTCCAAAAGTGGATGGAACAACAATATAACTCCAGCATGATAACCACAATGGTCAGAGATTCCAAGGTAAACAAATGACAACAGACTAGAGCTCAGAGTGACTTTCACGGGAGTATAATAAGGATTGAAAAGTATTTATAAATAGGTGATTTGCTTTGAGATACTTCTCATCAACATGTGAATAAAAAATAAAGTAGCTTTTAAATAAAATCTTTAAAAAATTCTTACAGCTAAGGATAAATTAGGAGAAAATGGATCTTCTACACTCATCTGTTGTCATAGCAACAACAGTTCCAAACACAATGGAAGGCTATATGGAAAATGAGATACTAAAATTGTAAACTATTATGAAAGATTTTTAAACAGTTTTAAATACAGATTAGCCATTTCTTCATCATCTTCGACTATCCCTCAATGCGAGGATGATGTCTGCCAAGGTGGTTCATTGGTGAGTTTTTAAGTGACTGAGGAGCCCAATTCTTGCCCTGCAGATTTTCCCACAGAAGTGTCAGGTGTAATCTTGGAGGAGACAGTTGTTGGTTAGAGTGTTGTGCCCTTTCTTTCCTACTTTTTCACTTCTGTCTCATGAGCACGTCTGTTCTCCTCAAAGTGAGCTGTGGATTGGTGTATGGTGTAGCATCACTGTGTTCTGTTCTGCGCTGAGTCCTCCCAGTTTGCGGGGTTGATGCCTCCCTTTTTAAGAGAGGTACCTTCAGTATGTCTTTGAAATGCTTCTGCTGCCCTCTGTGACCCCTTCTTCCCTGACTTAACTGAGAGAAGAGTATTTGCTTTGGGAGGCAAGTGTCAGGCATATGTAAACAGTGGCCAACCCAGCAGAGTTGGTATTTCATGACCTGCGTGTCTATACTGCTGATGTTGGCTGCAGAGAGAATGCTGATGGTAATGTGTTGATCTTCGCAGCTGAGCCTGAGAATCCTCCTGAGGCAGCACTGCTGGAACCACTTCATCCACTTGAGATATCATCTGTAGGTTACCCAGGTCTCACATCCATAGAGAATGGTGGGAATGACAACTGCCTTGTAAACTAAGATCTTGGTAACTATTTGTAGATCTCTATAATTGAAGACTCATTTGAGTAGTCTTCCAAAAGATGTGCTGGCACAGTGGATCCTGTATTCAATTTCTGTGTCAATGTCGGCTGTTTGAGAGATGTGGCTGCCAAGGTAAGGAAAATGGTCCACATTTTCCAGGGGTTCTCCACTGATGATGATTTGTGGAGTATGAAGAGTAGTTTGTGAATATGAGGGCTAGTAGAGTACCTTGGTTTTCCCAATGTTGAGAGACAGATCCAGGCTGTGATAGGCATCTGCAAAAAGATTTAAGGTGCTTTGCAGATCGGCTTCTGTATGTGCAAGAATGACACAGTCATCTGCATACTGAAGGTCAGTGATGCCAATTCTCATGATCTTAGATTTTGTTTGGAGACACTGAAGATCAAGGAGTTGGCCATCCATACGATACTCACTCTTGATTCCGTCAGGAAGGTGGTTGCGAATGAGAATCAGGATCATGGCAAGTAAATGGAGAAGAGTGTTGGAGCAATGACATAGCCCTGCTTGAAACTAGTGCGAATGGTTTGGTCTCTGAGTCATTTCAATATTCTAGAAAGGGGACAAATCTTTGTGTGGGAATTACAGAGATATTCCTCTCATTTGCATTGCAGGGAAGATTCTTGCCCGGATCCTACTCAACCGCCTCCTCCCCCTTGCCAAGGAACTCCTCCCCAAATCACAGTGTGGCTTCAGGCCATCCCGAGGCACAACCAACATGATCTTCGTGGCACAACAGATTCGGGAGAAGTATAGAGAGCAACACCAGGAACTGTTCATGGCAATCAGCCTAACCAAGGCCTCTGACTCTATCACTCATGATGCCCTATGGAGGGTGCTGTGTAGGTTGGGCTGTCTGCAGAAATTCATTTCCATTACCAGACTACTCTATGATGGGATGACTGCTGCCATTTTGTGCATTTCTTCATCACTGCTAAATATTAGAGGAGGTTTCTCAAGAAATAATATCTGAACAATTCTTGCTTGTGGAGCAAGTATCTCATCTAAAAGGCCACCTAAATCTCCCTAGCCAGTGTCAGCAACAGAAATACAATTTAGGTAAAGATGGTCTTGTGATTAAAGCAAAGAACTATAAATCAGTTTACCTTAATTTTATACTAGGCATGACAGTCTTCCTTTGTGATCTTGGCCTGGTCAAATTCTCTGTCTGTTAAATTTCCCAACTGTAAAATGGGGATAATAATATCTACCTATCGCACAGCAGTATTATGAGGCTTAATTAATCAATGTTTGTAAAATGTTTTGAATTCTTTGTATGGAAGACTCCATACAAGTTCAAAGTAGTATTAGTACTATGTTTAGCCTGTTCCCCAGATTCTCCACCTTTGTAAGTATCCCACTTCCTACTCATGGACTAAAGATGCTCCTATGTAACTAAGGAAGACAAACATATGTGTATATGTTATGTTCCTGGATGGGAATATTGTACCCCATACAGATCTTGCACCTTCTTTCCTCGCATGCCTAGATTGAGGGGCATAGTGTCTTCTTTCATGATGATCATAACTGACACAAAACTCTTTCACTCTGAAGAGCTTTGCTTTACTCATCTATCAGCCTCAGAGCTTCTTCTCTATAGAGCTTTGGGTTTGCTCAAATGAGCATAGGACCTCTTCTCTTTCTAAGCATGGAGGGGAGAGCTGGAAATTTAATGCCAGATAGGAGAATGACTCCAGTTTCAGCTCTATGGTATCATTGTGAGCAGGCCTGAGGAGGAAGTGAAAAGAGGGGAAGGAGAAAAGACTCCAGGATACGTACACACAAAGGGGAGAAGGAATTCCAAGTTCATGGGCTTGGCAATGCTGCGTGGCTGTGTGCTGCCACGTAACTTGCAAAGTGTGCTATTGCATGTACATTCTCAAGCAGAGTAACTCATTTTTTACAATACACTGCAGTGCATTCTTAGGTATCAAAAGACATGATCAAACTCTCAATCTAAGGGCACGTCTCTATTACAAGCATTACAGAAGCACAACTGTAGCTACTCCAATGTAATGTAGACACTTGCTACAGCAGCTGTCACTGTAGTAAACCCACCTCCTCGACAGGCAGTAGGTAGGTTGACAGAATTCTTCCATCCATCTAGTGGTGTCTACACTGTGACTTAAGTCAGCTTAACAATGTCTGTCAGCAATGTGAATTTTTCGCACCCCTGAGTGGCCCAGCTTGGTCAACCTGAATTTGAGATGTAGACCAGGGCTAAAGTTAGTTGACAAAGGACTCAGTGGTGTCACCCTCAGTCAGGGTGATCAACAACACGCTGCACAAATAGTCCCATTTAAACCAATGGGACTATGCTTGTAGTAAAGTATTAGTCAATGTAAGGGAGGCAAAATTGGGCCCCAAATCTTTAAATTTTTTGGAAGTGTGTTTTTGTTTTGCTAGAGCCAGTGTAAAGGTTAGGCGTTGATGAGAGAATTTTTCTGTTAATTGATACCTGCTATGAGGAAGGCATTAAGTGTGAACTACATGTAACTGTACCATAAAAATACAATATCTTTTATTCATCTTAACCAATCTTAAAAAAAATAAGTGTAGCAATGTAATAATATTTCTCTAGTGTTTAAAAAAAACAAAGTAGTAAAGGCCACTAAACATCTATAAATGTAAAGCAAGCAGGATACATTCAACATTAATGACTCATAGACTTGAAGGCCAGAAGAGACCATCATGATCACCTAGCCTGACCTCCTGCACAGACACAATCTCACCCACCCATTCCTGAAATAGATCCATAACCTCTGGCTGGGTTACAAAAGTCCTGAAATCATGATTTCAAGACTTCAAGTCACAGAGAATCCATCATTTACACTAGTTTAAACCTGCAAACGATCCAGGCCCCATGCTGCAGAGGAAGGCAAAAGACCTCACAGGGTCTCTGCCAATATGATCCAACCCCAAATATGGCAATCAGTTAGAGCCTGAGCATGTAGGCAAGACCCACCAGCCAGGCACCTGGGAAAGAATTCTCTGTAGAACTTAGAGCCCTCTCCATCTAGTGTCCGATAATAACAGCCATACTGGGTCAGGCCGAAGTCCACCTAGCCCACTATCCTGTCACCGGCCACTGGAGATATTTGCTACAAGAAGTGTACATGCCATTGTAGGCAGTCTCATCATACTATTCCCTCCATGAATTTATCAAGCTAAGTCTTGAAGCCAATTAGGTTTTTTACCGCCACTTCTCCCCTTGAAAGACTCTTTCAGAGCTTCACTCTTCTGATGTTTAGAAACCTTTGTCTAAATTCAAGCCTAAACTTGTTGATGGCCAGTTTATATCCATTTGTTCTTGTGTCCACATTGGCGCTAACTTAAATAACTCCTCTCCCTCCCTGATATTTATCCCTCTGATGTATTTATAGAAAGAAATCATATCTCCCATCAGCCTTGTTTTGCTTAAACTAAACATGCCAAGGTCTTTGAGTCTCCTCTCATAAGGTAGGTTTTTTCATTCTTTGGATCATCCTAATAGCCCTTTTCTGCACCTGTTCCAGTTTAAATTCATCTTACTTAAACATGAGAGACCAGAACTGTATATACGGTAGAATCATTTATTTGCTAGCACATTTACAAAGCACTAAACTAGAACCTCTCCACAAAACACAGGAAATAAGAGTGATAAAAATGTGAATTCCCTAACAAAATTCAGTTTCCTTTCAAAATATTAATCATTACCAAAACAAGCTACCACAGACGATTAAAGACTTAATTCTACTCTACTGAGTGTGCTATCTGAAAATCATTTAAAAGACACTATTGTCCACAAATTCCTGATCCTCACTGTATAGCAGGGAGAACTGTAAAACTGGGGAGAAAGTCACTATGGGATACTACAGGGGGATAAAGTGACTAGATAAGTCTCTTAAGGCCACTTCTCTCCCGCAAACAAATATCTGGCAGCATTTGGGTCACAGAAAAAGTGGTTGGAGTCGAGGAGGAGAAACAGCACAAAACATTGTGGCAGATCATTTTACATAATAAGCAGGAAATTAAAGCGGCATCTCCTGTTAAGTAATTCCCATTCTTCTGTGAAGTCACAGAAAATAAACAATAGCTATAAGGCCCTTCGTACTGGCTCTGCAATGGCTAGGAATGGGAGCCTTTCTACACTGCTGGGTTGTGCTCATTGTGGTTTCAGTAGTGCTGTGGAGTTTTTTCCCCTTCACTCTTATTTCTTTCCACATGCTTGTGCAACCTTTATTGTGAGGTTTTGGTTTTCTTTGACATCAAAATATTTCCAATTTAGAGAACAGAGACTCAACAGCATCTGAAAAGCCACATATATGTTCATGGATTCAGAAGGGTAACTATTTGATCTCAACATGTGAATTCTCACTATTACAACAGTAGGCCAAACAAACATCAGTTAACTGTAAAGGATTAGATTATCAGACACAAAGTCTGATAAATTAAATGTTTTACAAGTTATTTCTCTAGGATATTAGAAAACTTTAGCTGGAGGGACATTAGCAAGTTGATATTCTTGCCATTAATCACAACTTGGCATTATCTTCTAACTGAAAGCCGGTTAGCCCGTTGTGAATATAAAGAAGCCAAATGTTGGAAGAATGAAGTAAAAGGGTATGAAATTTCTTTTAAGTGCAAGTTTTGTATGACTCTGTAGTGCTGATTGCGTTTCAAAAGAAGCTTGGACTGAAGAAGTAAATACACATGCACAGGTATACAGCAGTTCATTTTCTTTTTTGTTCTTATTGTGGTATTTTATCCCTCTGAAACGACCTCCCCAGCAACAGAAGGAATAATATAACCTTACTGAAGCGCTTTGTACTCCAGTGATTGCTGTAATTCAACCTTCACAATAAAGCACAGAATTATCACTAAAACTACAATTTATAGTACAGGTATGAAACTGTTTACTTCTTCCCACCAGTACCATTTTGATTGAGATTTACTGGTACTATTTGTCCTCAGGGAGTACTTACATAGCATTGCTAAAAGCGATCATACGAGATATGCTGTACCTACTTAAAGCACAGAAAATGTGTTTGATCCAAGAGAATATATCTTAATGCCCGTGGAAGAATATGTAGCTTTATCTATTCATATGGACAGTAAAATGAGCTATAAAATGTTCTCTGTGATTTAGCTGTTTGCTCTCTTCAATGTAATTTATTTTTAAAATATGCACTTCAGTTGACGTTATATAATCATATTTTGTGCTACTGACAGCAGGATGCTACTTTAAATAAGCCAATTCATTTCACTGGTTTGCTGTAAAAAACAGTGCTACAGACTAAAAGTAGCTAATGAATAAAATCTTACAGTAAAAGAATCGCATCAGTTTAAAAGTGAGTTACACTCTCCTTGTGCATATCCAATCTACATGCTCCCAAGCTATTTAAAATACAAGCATCTAGATTTTTTTTTAACAGCTGGTAAAATTATCATTTTACTAAAACTCTGCAATATTTCTACATATGCAAACAAATTCCAAGCATACGTTTCACATGCAATGCATTACTCAAATAAAATTCACCAAAATGCTCTCTATAGAGCAGAGCTTCTCAGCCTTTTTCCATACTGTAATCCTAATATTACAATAGGAAAAAATTGGGGATCCCCTCACCCATCATACAAAGACTCCCCTGGACCTATTCACAATCCCCACAGTTAAGAACCCATGTTATAGCCATGATCTATAATCTGTTCCCAATGTAACACAGGCAAATAAATATTCAGGCTCTTGGTTGCACCAAACACTTCCTAGAGCTTCCTACAAAAATGCAACCAAGTTAATAAGTTCTAAAGTTTCCCCTCTAAGGATGCAGCAGGGAGTAGGGCAGCCAAAGGAAAAGGGCTTTGGTTTAAATTTGTTAGGCCGGTAAACCATTTTTCTTCTCCACCCGAAGTTACAATTTAATATGACATTGTTGACATGGTCATTTCTATTAATGAAATTTATGAGCTGTAAAACCTTTTAAAAATTCCTCTTTACGAACCTCTGGCCTGCTACGTGGTGGAATCGTACAATCTGGATCATACAGTCTGACTCATTTCAGAATGCACCTTCTAGGAGGCAGCACAGCTTCGGGGAAAGACTTCTGGGTAGCCCAGAATGTTGACGTTCCCAGTTTCTGCTTCAGAGGATGTTATATAAAGATATTCATCTTTTTTTTCTTTTTGTTTATTAAGCCTTAACAGACCTTAATCATCTTGCACCAAATAATCCACATGCTGGCCCAACTCAGTATCCACCAATGACGCAGCATCATAAAAAAATAAAATAAACTTCATTGGGGATGGCAGACAGGATATTATATTAACTAAGAGATTAAGCCACCACATGGACATGCTTATGAAAATATTCTGTATGCAGCTTGATATAACAGAGTTGACAACTGAGGAAACAATGTCTCACTGGAAGTTTCCCTCAGGGTAACCCATTACTCGTGTGTCACATCCCACTCTGTGCCTGATCCAGAGAGGGTGAGGGTCTGTTACAGCCTCCAGCTATGAGAAGCTGGATTCTTTACCTCAAGCTGCAGAGACTCATGCTTTTTTCTCCAGAGAACCCTGGTTCTGTCTCTGGTGTTGGCCAATAGGGAGGTTCCCTCAAAAGCTGAGGCTTGTCTGGGATTCAAACTGCCATGGCCTCATATGCTTGGAATGAGCCTTCCTCGGTCGAGCGGAAGTAAGTGTTATGGGTCCCAGTTTGTGCCCGATCCACAAAGAATGTGAGTCTGTTACAGCCCTCAACTACTGAGGTTAGCTCTCTAGCTCAGGCTGTAGAGAGACTCATGTTTCTACTTCCAGAGCTCAAGTTATAAAGACTCCTGCTTTTAAATGCTCTCTGTAGTTGGGGGCTGTAAGTGACTTACCACCTCCGTGGATCAGCAAAAATGTGACTCGCACTGACCAGTGGGTTGCATTAATAGCAAAGAGGTGTCTTAATAGTCAGCATTAGGACTCAAATTAAATTGTGTATGTAGCATTATGGCAGCCAGTTCTGTATGTGGGTGCCTAATTTAGCAATTGCCTTAAACTGGTAGGCAGGCATCTAAAAAGTCCCAATAAACTACCAAAGAGAAAACAGAACACCATAAATTAGGTACCCACGTATAAAAACTGTGAACCTTCTATGTATTTGCCGGACAGGACACCATAAGATGAGCAATCTCAATATGTCAATGTCTCATTACGGCATACAACCTGGACTATTTTATTGCAGTAACATCTTTTAATGGCTGTTAAATATTTTTTTTAGAAGTCTTAAAAGAAGTTTTAAAATGGGAATTTTTCTGCTACAAGAAAGAGTTAATACAAAAAGGATAAAATGCAGCAGGGACAAATGTTTGAAAAGATTTCCCTTTTTCTATTTCTCTAGGATGAGGGAGCAGTTCACCTTCACTTCAATCTGCTTTAGTCGCCCAGAAGACTTTTTCATGTGGCACTAGGCTAGTCTTCATAATCCCGCACTTATGATTTACTCAAAATCATGTGTATCTCAAACCCAATGTCACTGGGGAGAGCTGCATCAACTCCTATGTGAGGCTGCCTTGAAAGATTAGCTAGGCAGAGCACATGAAAACACACTACTAGAGTCCATCTGACCTCCTAATCTTAACAAATTTGCTGTATTTGGGAGAAAGGGGGGAAAAACATTTTAAGACATCTTATAGTGGGTTTATTTCTAAATATATTAGACAGATACTCCCAAATATAAACATTATATATTATTAGAGAAACATAGTCATCTACAGACTTCTGTTTGGAGGGAAAATTAAATTGTTTAGAATCAATAGGTATATAAAAATGCAAGAATGGCTTGTTAGTATATAGCTGCATCTTATTACTGAAAATTGAAGAAACTGTAATGATTGATTACCACTGTATATATTCAGAGTGCATATAGAGTACATATAAGGGACATTATGACAGAACAAAGAGCTGTTGAACAAAGCCATTGTTGAAATTATTCTGGATTATGCATATATCTTCTCATCTAGTGAAACTGCAGTGAAATAGCAAAGAAGGATGGGTGTGAAGACAATAAACGGATTATCTTCCCTTCTGTGAGTTGCCAGACCTTTTATAGTTATGCCACACTGGCAGTATAGGGCAGTACAACTGACCCAACATATCACATGCTAGTAGCTTGAGTGCATATAGGGAGTGAAAGTCTACAACACAATTAATGATGAATTACAATTGTAGTACCTTTCACACAAAAGTGCCCCAAAGTGCTACTATATAAGAACAAATAATTGGCCCAGTATTAACTGACCTGGGCCTGATCTAAATTCTGGCTTTAACCACCCTCAAACTATTTTGCAGCTTGTGTCTATTTCTAGTTCATTGTAGTCATTAGTAATTGTTTTATAATTAAACATTTGTCACCTGACCCTTTGTTTCCAGATGAGCCACACTACTGAAATCTTACCCTAGAATGTCAATTATTATACTGATTTATACTACAGCAAACCAAGGAGCACCCATCCCAAACTTTGGGTACCCTTGATACACTTTTATACATGCACAATCCAGAATGCACAGTCTCCAACGATAACCTACAGATAACCTTACCCCATAAGCAACACAGATCAACACTAACTCATTAAAACTTAATTTAAAAAAACAACCACCAGAGTCTCCCTATGCTCCCTAGCCCAGGAGTCGGCAACCTTTCAGAAGTGCTGTGCCGAGTCATCATTTATTCACTCTAATTTAAGGTTTCGCGTGCCAGTCATACATTTTAACATTTTTAGAAGGTCTCTTTCTATAAGTCTATAATATATAACTAAACTATTGATGTATATAAAGTAAATAAGGTTTTCAAAATGTTTAAGAAGCTTCATTTTAAATTAAATTAAAATGCAGAGCCCCCCGGACCAGTGGCCAGGACCCGGGAAGCATGAGTGCCACTGAAAATCAGCTCGCGTGCCACATTCGGCCATAGGTTGCCTACCCCGGCCCTAGCCAAACCTAACTCCCCACAGCCACGGAGAAGAGATATACATGTGAAATATAGTGTGTCAAATTTCAAATGTTCTGTTATTCCAAAACCAGTATTAGACAACACACGCAATTTACTGTGTGTCTATACAAATAGTGTATTTAAATATGCAAAGAAGAAATGACCATGACCACGGAATTTAAAATTGAACAAAGCCAAATCTACAGCCATTTCTCTGGTGTCTTTCACCGCTTTGAACTCTAGGGGTTCAGACTAAAATTTAGTAGTCCTGGAGCCAAACTGTTCCTGATTTTTGTCCAGCAAACAAAACCTCAGTTCTCAAGGCATTGTGAAACAAATCCATTTCCATGCATCTCTGTATTAACGTAAGAGTAACTTTAAACACTGAAACCATTTATTCAAACTGCACAAACTACTGCAGATAAAATGGGATCAGCATCCAAGTCAATCCTGGTTTGTTTTTCCTAAACCAAAACCCAACTGTTGAGATTTTGCAAAAACAATCCCCCATTTCATCCATCTTTGATATACAGGAAATGCTGCTGACATTTGATTTAAGTGCCAATATTTATAAAGATCAGGAATAACTGTAATTAATTCCAAATGTAGATTTAAACAATGTGTACTTAAAAGAGGATATAAAAGTCTAAACTGGAAAAATGTTCAGGAGAAAGCTGTGCAAAAGCTTTTTGTGGATAATAAATCCGGGATTAAATATTAGCTTTAAAAATGCTAACATTTCAAGTAGTTAGTATAAATCACACAAATGAACACCAGCGAGGCAACATGAGCATCTTTGTTAAAATCATTACTTATGCTAATGGGAAATATCAAAATATGCTAATACCCTAAACTGTGATAAAAAAGCAGGATACATAGGGCTAATTTCTTCTTGTTAATTCTTCTTAAAAGTCACTCATTTATTGTTTTCCCTCCTGCTGCGTGCAGAGCTTTTTTATGTTGATGATGAAGGCTTAATGTTACCCATTTCTGCAGTGAAGTTTGATAAATGACTTATTTTGTAAGGTGGTTAGTTTGATTTTCCCTCTGCCTGTTTGTGGAGATAAGTATATATTTTAATGCAGCAGCTTAAAGCATTTTTCACATCTTTTATAGTATTGGAGATGAATCCTAATAATCATTTCTAACTGCAAACGCTTTTAGTTTTCCTCTTCCAAGTCTCTGCTTTTTCTTCCCTCCTACTTATGTGAATTTTTTTCTATATTTGAACATGCTAGAGAAATTCAAAGACTTCCTTAACAACGGTTAGACTTTTTCTTTTTTGTTAATTTGGGACAATCAAAATACTGGCTGTTACTCAGGTGTTTATGTTTAGGTGGCTATACACTCTGTGTTCAAGCAGCTTCCATTAGCATTAATGAGAATAACACACTTGCAGCAATGAAAATGTTTAGTTTAGAATATATTGCTATCTTGATATTGAATATAAGGGATTACGTACATAACTCAGAAAATCCAGATAAGTACATACCCCAAATTTCGTAACACTGTGAATAGGAAATAATATCCAGTTACCAACACTGAAAAATACATACTTATTAGATTTTCACTGTTACAGGTTAGTGCTTTGGAATTTCAAAGAGTAAGATCACTGGGAAAGGGGGAAAGGTTATTTTGCAAAGTTCTACTGATTCAAAGTGCTTAGGATGAATGAATTCTTAACTATTATGGATAAATGACTATGATGCATGTGAACGACCTTCCTGCAGTTTGTATTATTTTTCTATCTTATGAAAAATCAAACAATTGAAATTCACTGAGTCTGAGAGTGATAGGACAGATTGACTATTTATATTACCTGTCCAGAGAACAGCCTTTTGTTATCCATGATAACTGGGTTCCCTGAGACACTTGAGTTAGACAAAGATCTAATAATACTCTTAAGGTTACCCAGCTGTCACTCAGGAAGGTGTAATCATACAAAGTTCCTCAACTTTAATAGTGCTACTAGTACGAGTAGGCATCTCTCATATGAGTAAGGGTTAACAGATGAGGCTCAGGCTGTATATGCAAAGAGATGGACAGCCCTTGATGAACAGAAAGAACAAAGGGGAAGGGTGCAAGAAACCAATTCCCACACCCATGCTCCTTCAGCAAAGGCTAGGTAGAATAGCAGCACACCTGTGCTCCAGGCAGTTCACATCCATTCCAGTGGGTGAATGGAAGAAGCAACTCCTCGGCTGTACCTGCCCATTCCACTCTCAAAGCACACACATGGAGCAGGCGGCACCACCACATCCCTGTATAATGGTAACTGGCAGCAGCCTCACTGTGTGTCAGTGACTAAATGACACAAATCTGGCCCAGAGTGAGGTTTCAGGGTGGCCAAGCAAAGGTTCAGACAAACCTATCTCCTCTAGAGAGCGAGTAATGTAAATGGGTGCAGATACAGAATGCTAGGGAACAGGGATTCTCTCTTTCAGATGGACACAGACAGTTTCCAACATGACTATTAGCTTCTGAGACAGGACAGGTCATTAGTGTTGCTAACTCTCATGATTCTGTCATGACTCTTGCAATATCTGATATTTTTCTTCAAGCCTCAGATTCTAGAATTAGGTGATTATGTGAAAATCTCCTTTGAATTTCTTTTAAAAAGGTATGTTTCTGGCCCTGAAATTTACAGAGAACAACTTGAAAACACGAACCACTTGCAACCTAAAGGCTCAGAATGAGGTCAAATAAAGAGAAACTCAAATTTATTATTTTTTAGAATTCTCTTGATTTTTGCGGTCCTGCCTCATGATTTGCAAATATTTTGGGTTGGCAGACAAAACCTCTCTCTAGGGTATCACAATAAATTTGTTAACATTTGTGAATCGTTAAGAGATGACTGCACTGACATGCCAACTATTATTTTCTTGGAACTGTAGTAACTTATAAAGCCCCTTATTTCTATTGTTGTGGATGCTATAATTACAACAGCAGTTCGAGACGTGAAAGTATCCCTTTTCAACTGATTCCTTTCCATCTCTGAGTTCACTTCTTATGTGTAACAAATGTCTGTCCACACAAGCATGTAATTGGTGGGGAGCTAAATGAACTGCAAATCCAAACATCAAAGAAAAATGTGTCCCAAGTAAATTAAGAAACAATTGCAACTGAAGGCACTGTCCGGCACTTTATATGAACAACGCTTTTATTTTTCCATATTTGGCAAAAGCATTAAGCAGCCCAGTGGCAGTAAACAAGAAAAATATTTGCTGTGTTTTTAAATGCTGTTTAAGATATGGTTATCAAGGGTTGTGTAGTACACTGCTGAATGCACCATAAAGCATCAGTAAATTACTAACCACCTTTTCATTTTCCCAATATGTCCTAATCTGCCAAATGTAAATAAAGGTCTAAACTCTTTTCAGAGCAGAGATTTGTCACTTCTGTATGGGAGATTGACATTGGATTTTTATTTGCAGTTTGCCCAAACCAACTAGGAACAATCAGAGTTAAAATACTAAATGTGCATACAAAAATATTGCTGAAAACCTTTAATTTGTTGGCATTAATTAATACAATTATAGTCGTCTCTCTTTTATTCATTATGTATTTATTCTGTCATTTGGAACTATTTATAGTGACATTAGGTTGATACACCATAATTTCCTTCCACCTCCAACCCATTTACGATTCTTTCCTCCAGCAGCTGTATTAATTTAATAGCATTATTTATTCATCTAGTCTGATTATTAAAAATACTGTCTTAAATATTTTAAAAATTAGATCAAAATAGCACGTTGCATTGTACCATTTTATCTTTGCTAATGATCCAAATGCAACACTATCTTATATAATGCATGCTGATGTTCACATTCCCCTGTTCTAATTCTGGAAGTGCAAATTACCTGAGCCAGGGCATATAATTAATGCATTGATCATGTGTTTATTATATACATGGACATGGTGAGTTTGGTAAGGTGTAATTCATTTTCAGGTTCAGGGCATTCTTTTTGTATTGTAATTTTAGACAGATATGAAGCATGAATGATCATTTGCTTTTCTTCTGAAGGATGCTGTTTCCAAACCAGCCTTGACCAAAGAGACAGGAAATCACTTTAAACAGAATAAAAAATAGGGTGTAATAAAATACACACTGGGTATGGAAAACGTGATTAAAAGTGACTTTTCATTTTGGACATGAGCTTAATCCTCCTCACTTCCCCCACAATACGAATTTTAAAAGATCTCATTTGTACAAAATAATTTAGTTTCAGAGGCTTTTGGAAGATTTCCCACTTTGTAGATTATACACAGTGGTTTTAAGAGATCCCAGCTGAAATGGACTCAAATGCATATAATGTATACACACTCATCTGATAAAAAATTAACTGGGTGCAACATTAAATTGGTTATTTTATATATAACTCTGTCTGCACTAGAGAGGGTTGACTGGCTCTTGGGATAAACCAGACCCACCCCCACACACTGCCTTGTTACCTAGGAGAAAGGACTGGTGTCATTACATCACACTCCCCTTCAGTATTTCTAGGAGGTAGACTGCTGGCTAGCTGTCCCATCCTACATATAAGAGGTGTGACTGGTAGACTCATTTCCACCTCCAAATGCTCCTACCCATGTAAGTGAAATACATATTCAATATGATAATATGAAGTATGTATAAAAAAAATCAAGCTTTTTAACTGCTTCCCAAGATTATGAATGCGTAGTGTACCCCAAAAAACACAACCACCCTAATGCTAAAGCCTTAAATTTGGTTTTGGTAAGAAAACTACGTTGAAATGGCACCCTCTTACTCAACAGATCTACTCCTTACATATTCAGTCATATCCGCTTCAGCAACTAACAATATTTTTATTACTTTTTAGTCCTCCTTGCCACATAAAGCCAAGACTTCTGTTGAGAAAGGAGTTGGTATCACATCAACAAAATTGTTAACAAGATTTAAAGGGTAGTAAATTCTGTCCTTGGCCACCCTCGTGCAAGCCTGCCAAAGACAATGGGGATTCACAGACATAAGTAAGGGGAGTAAATTCTGCCTTCAAATACATCTGTGCAATTTACTCATAGATAAGGCTGCGATTTAGTCACATAGGTCACGGAATCCATAACTTCCAAAAACCTCTGTGACTTCAGCCAGCACTGACAGGGAGCTGTGGGGTACCCCACTGGCCAGGTGACAGGACCCCCTGCCACTCCGGGAAACAGGGGAGATCTTCTGCCACTGCCAGCCACCCCAGGCAGCAGGGGAGACTCCAGAGCTCCTGGCAGCTGCTGGCAGCAGGGGGAATCCCCGCAGCTCTGGGCCCTTGCGGGAGGCAGAGGGAGCCCCGCAGCTCAGAGCTGCCAGAGGAGGAGGCACCTGGAGCTCCCAGCCCAGGCGCAGCTGCCCAGGCTCCCCATTTTGTCATGGATATTTTTAGTAAAAGTCAGGGACAGGTCACAGGCTTCCGTGAATTTTTCATTATTGCCCGTGACCTGTCCCCAACTTTCACGAAAAATATCCAGGACAAAATCTTAGCCTTACCCATAGATCCTTTTCTATTAATAGTCTGTGCATCAGCAGGAAAGAACTCAGTTTGACTTTCAGAGCCCTGAAGGGCTGGAAGTTACATAAATCAACTTTTCCATTTACTTACTGAGCAAATTTGATCCTAATATCTTTAAGAAACAGCAGACATTTTTACACAGCCACTTTTCAGAGTAGCATCACGATAAAAAAAGAAGGTGGCCCTGATTAGACCTGGAAAAATCCATCACACACAATGGCCAGCATTGTTATTTCAAAATGAAGAGCATCTATACCAACAGTGTAGAAAACAGAACCATTTGCAGAGAGGAGGTTAAAGCTCTTGTATATTATTTTTAAACATGTTCTTTTGGGCAATCTGGTGCATTTCAAAGACATTTGATTTGCTCATTTAAAAACTACCATTGAGAGCCAGGGGACAAAAGTAATCCCAGGCAGAGATGATTTAGCAGCATTCAGGGAGTGTAGAATTCAAGGCAAATCACCAAGCCTAGCCAATTTGAATGCTGTTGTAGCACTTAAGAGGATTGATACAGCACTCCTCAATGGGATATATGTGATCAAAAACTCACTGCTAGACTCGGGAAACTGAACTGGCACTCAATTAGGTGTCCATAACAAGTTCATGTAGCAGCAAGGGAAAGAACCTGATCATACTTCAAAATCACAGTCATACAACACCCACTCTGAAGAGCGACCTAAACTGCCCAGAGAAAGAAAAGGACAAAAACAAAACAAATGAAAAACACCAAGTAGAATTACAAATAAAAATGTAGACAAACACAAATAATTCCAGTCATGTATCTACAAAACCAAAAGTAAATTGACAGCTATTTTAAGACCAAACATCTTTCAGTCAAACTTAAAGAGATATATAACATCTGTCATGAAAATAATAAAATACCATCTAAATGAACTAAGTTAAATTCACTAACAAAGTTGTATGGTGCGGGTTTTATTTTATTTTTTAAGCAGTTTTCCTTTTTTTTCTTTTTCGTTTATCACATGCTTTTCTCTCCTACTATTCTCACATATTCTGTCCCTCTATCACCATGCTATTCTTCCTTTTCATTTTTTCCATCTCCTCTACAATTTTGCAGGATCTCCAAAATATACTCTCTTCCTTACAGCTTCCTTACCACACTCCCCAAATCTGTTTCACGACAGACTCCCATCTGCTCTCATCTCTTACCTTTAACTGGGTAGCACAGGCTCTCCATCTCCTCCCATGAGTGGTGGTACCCATCCACTTCCACCTCAGGGTAGGATCATGTCCTCTTCTCTCTCTTCAACTCCAATAGGCCCAGAGAGAGAGAGAGAGACACAGACACTAGGACAACTGGAGAGGTGCCACCTTTCTCGCCCACAACCCTACTGCCACACATCCTTCACAAGCCTCCATCTCCAACAATGAGGGGTGGGTTCTGAAAACTATTGCTGTTGAGGATGAAGCTAGTGAGGAAGACAACCTCTAAAGTGCAACCCAATAAATTAATAGAACCAAGTTAATCTCGCAAAAAACACTCAATGAATACATCAAAAATGGAATTTTCTTTGGATTTGTTGAGCTTTATCTCAGTCTGCTTTCTGTGAATATTCTAGTGAACAAGTTCAGTGGCATTATTTAGAAACAGCAAACTTTAAGTGAACAATAGAAAATATTCATAGAACGCAAATTGACAGAGATAGGAAAAGGAAAATTGTAAATTCGAGCATGTACATAGGGGCCTGATCAAAAGCTACCCTCATCCAATCAGGGAAAAGAAACTACATCTTATGTGTCCAATCAAAATTAAACACATTTGAATTTAGAATACTGAATACTCTCAAAGTGCTTGCCAAAATTTACAGACCAAAAATTATTCAAAATACTAGATACATTCAAGAAAATTGTAAGCTGCTTGGGGACAATTTGTAAATAAAAGCTACATTCACTGAATAAATTATTCAGTGTGAATTATTTCCGGAGCTTTATCAAATAAATTGGCTCAGGGCAAACACTGTAAAATATAGCCTATGGGTAAAAATAGTTCCTTCAGTTATGAACTATTGCCCTAAGCTTTGGGCTATTTGCCACAGTCTTTCTGTCTGTTCATCCATCCATATTCATTCTACATTCATCACCAAGATATTCGAATCCCTGTTTTCAATAACCAGTTATAACTTGGGCACTATTTTACTATTTTCCTTGGAGCTAGACAATATTTGTACACTATATTCATATTCACACACACCACACACATATACCCCCCTCATATGCTATGTGCATACAAAAACAAAATCATCCTAATAGTATCTCTTAGCAGTTTCAAAGATTGATGTAAAAATCATCTGTGGAAAAATCCATACTCTATTGTAAATGTTTATTAAATGCAAATGTTGATATTTTGCTCCTTGGAAAATGTGTCTATGCATGTGAAATTTTGTGATAGAAAGCTTTAAAGTCCCAGGTTTCTCTAGATAAACCCCATTGGTTTACTGGTGCGTGAATGCACAAAAATTGAATTACTGTACAACAGCAATTACTTTTCACAGTACAACTATAATGGGAATCAGTTCTGCAATGAACACCACGTAGCTATACAAGGAAAAAAACTTAATAAAAATTGTTTTATTTAACACATTTTCTCCTAGTCAAGGATATTTATTTTAAAGCAAAACATTCCTCAATATTTGATTTCTCATCTTATAAATGTAAAGCAAGAATCATTTTGACAGGATTCTGTTTCCTTACAGTGGAACTTTAATACTAAAAAGCTATTTAATGATGTATCCCAAGTTTTAGTAAAAGCTGATGGAATGTTCCCTAATAATAAAGTTGACTTTACTACCCTTCACAAACTCTCTGTATCCTCTTTGGTTGGTTTGTTTATTTTCTACTACCCATAATAGTGGTGGGCAACCTGCGGCCCATCAGGGTAATCCGCTGGTAGACTGCAAGACAGTTTGTTTACACTGACTGCCCGCAGGCCTGGCCGCCCGCAGCCCCCAGTGGCTGCAGTTTGCCATTCCTGGCCAATGGGAGCTGCAGAAATCGGCATGGGTCGCAGGAATGTGCTAGTCACAGCTCCAGGAGGAGGCTACGTCTGGGACCACAGCTGGGGGCGGGACCAGGGACAGAGCCTCAGCTACGGGGCAGGCAGCTAGGTGGCGCTCCCTTCCCACCCCCTGTGCAGGCTTGCCCAGACCCCAGACACACCCCTCCAAATGTTCCTCCATGACCCCCTACAGGGGCACACTCCACAGTTTGGGGACTTCTGACAAACATTAAATTTGGCCAACTAGCTGCAATTTTACCGTAACTTGATAAATCAATACAAGATCACCTAAAGGAAACCTAAGATTGCAAGAGTGGGACTCCTGGGAGGAAGTGGGCTTGTTAGACATGGTCAGCTGCTCTGAGTTTGACCATCAAAGGGGCTGCAGCTGAGGCACTTGATGTTTCCCTTTGCATTGCTGCCAGTTTATAGCTTGCTACCCATATTCCCGCTCTTACAATTGAATTAAACTGTGTCCTGCAGCTGCAGCTACTGCTAAATTTTACTCCTGGGGGAATTCTGTGCCACTGGACAATGCAGAATTTGTGCAGAAATTAATGTTATGTGCAGAATTATCTCCCACCACCACCTCGCCATAGAAATGGACTACATAGCTGCTGGCTACCATTAGGGGGCACTGAACCAAGCAAAGCCCTGAATCCTCTGGGTGGCCCTGGGGCAAAGCAATTTCGGGGCCCCTTCCATATAAAAAAGTTGTAATACTGTAGAATACTATATTCTCGTGGGGACCCCTGCAGGGCCTGGGGCAAATTGCCCCATTCCCCCCCCCCCCCCCCGGGCAGCCCTGCAGAGCCTAGCTTGCAAATAGAAGACACTGCCCTGGGGAAGAGGAGGGAGCTGGAGGGTTCCCAACAGCTGCAGTTCCCAGCATGCCCAGAAGGAAGGAGGCAGCATGCAGGAAACTCCATACAAGTCTTGGACCCAGCATCAGGCTCTTTTCTCCATCTGGATCCCTGTGCTGTGAAGGGTACAGGGTGCAAGTGTCTGGGATGTGGGGGCACCCCACTGCTGGGCTCAGGATGAGTAGGGGGTGTGGGTGTACGGTTGTCCTGATGGGCTCTTGGGAGGAGAGAGGGCATAGAAACAGGAACTGGGCTGTCGTAAGGGTTTCTTTAAGTCTCTACTCCTAGAGGAATATTTTTGTGTCTGTATTGTTACAGACATAGTTGCTTATAGGTATTTTGAAATGAATTACCAAAATGATTGAAACTGGTGTGATTATGTTATTTTGACAAATATAATATGCATAATTTTAAAATATTTTGCGCATAATTTTTACTTTTTTGGCACAGAATTCCCCCAGGAGTAAAATTTGCAAGACTCTAGAAGTTACTACACAACCTACACTGGCTTAACTGGAAAATTAAACCTTTATTGAATTGCCCAATATATTTGTCCCATTTGTATAGGCAGTAAGATTTTTCCCAGCCTGTCTGTAGATGACTTTGAGGTACACTAGAATAGTGGTTCTCAACAAGGGGTTCCCATGCCCCTAGCGATATGCAGAGGTCTTCCAGGGGGTATGTCAACTCACCTAGATATTTGCCTAGTTTTACAATAGGCTATAGATAAAACACTACTGAGGTCAGTACTGATTTTGGGGGCTTTTCCTTATATAGGAACCTATTACCCCTCCCCCCCAACCCCTGTGCTTATTTTTTACAGTACAAACTAAAATTTCAAACAGACAAGGATTTGTTTATACTGCTTTATGTACTATGCACTGAAATGTGAGTACAATATTTATATTCCAATGGATTTATTTTATAATTATATGGTAAAAAAGAGAAAGGAAGCCATTTTTCAGTAATAGTGTGCTCTTTTGTATTTTGATGTCTGATTTTGTAAGCAAGTAGCTGGTAAGTGAAGTGAAACGTAGTGGTACGCAAGAGAAATCAGACTCCTGAACGGGATACAGCAGTCTGGAAAGGCTGAGAACCACTGCACTAGAATGTGTTCTTCACTATTATAAATAGGGTGACCAGATGTCCTAATTTTATAGAGAAAGTCCTGATTTTGGGGGCTTTTTCTTATATAGGAACCTACTACCCCCCACCCCCATCCTTATTTTTTTTTTTTACACTTGCTACCTGGTCACCCTAATTATAAAGAGAATTAAAAATGAGCAGTATTGTCTCAGTTCCACTTAGTTTCACTTCAACTTAAGCACTGCACAACAATTTTTACAACAAAATTACTAAATCTTAACCCAACTACCAACTATTGCATTAATCATCCGGGATATATTAGTTAATGAGAACATCCTTAACTACAGCAACCATACATTAATGTTAACTAGATCTAGAATTATTTGTAAATTTTCAGCATAATAAAGGAAGTTACCTATAAAAACGTACCTCACCAAGTAGATAACAAAAGGTTTAGAACTTTTGGTATCCCATTTACTTTACACATCTGACAGCATGAAAATAGGACTTTTCTGTGATAGGATAATTGCATACTGAAGAGTAATTCAAGTAGTGGATGAGTATGATAAAAATCACACTGAATCAACTAATCACTATGAAAAGTGATGAGAAAGAAAGATAAAATCAAGTCAGAATATAAAAGGAGGAAAAATGTTCAACATTGATTAGTAGCTGAGAACAAGTTGATGCGTTTAAAAAAAATCTGAAGGACTTTACATTACTCTATTTCTGTATTTTCAAGTTTTATCAGGACCTATTTCGCACAGATTAAACAGTCTACATTCCTTGGAATTTCTGAATGATGACTTCCTCCGATCACTGTTTCTGCTGAATGCCAAAAATATGCTGTTTGAAATAATTATTATGTGCCAGTCACTTGAAATACTATTTCAAATCAAAATGTAGATTTTTGGCAGAGATGACTACTTGCAGTTAATTCAATTAGTAATTAGGACTGTATCAAATTGTGGTACCATTAGAGCAGAAACATTGTATGAATATTTGGATTTTGAACCCTGTTGATGGATGCCCCAATTATGTTGGATGGGGGGAATTCTGCAGTGTTTCCATTATATTGGGGTTTACTGGCTTATGAGTGTCTGAGCTCTAGAAGTTAACATTTTGGCTGCAATTTTGAAATTTAGGTTTTAGAATGAGCATTGATCTTTGGCATAGGTTCTTCTTGTACCGGTTTCTTATTAATCTAAATCAGGGGTCGGCAACCTTTCAGAGGTGGTGTGCCAAGTCTTCATTTATTTACTCTAACTTAAGGTTTCGCGTGCCAGTAATATATGTTACTGTTTTTAGAAGGTCTCTTTCTATAAGTCTATCATATATAACTAAACTATTGTTTTATATAAAGTAAATAAGGTTTTTAAAATGTTTAAGAAGCTTCATTTAAAATTAACTTAAAATGCAGAATCCCCAGGACCGGTGGCCAAGACCCGGGCAGCGTGAGTGCCATCGAAAATCAGCTCGTGTGCCGCCTTTGGCACACATGCCATAGGTTGCCTACCCCTGATCTAAAAAAAAAAAAAAAAAAATCAGAATCCTGCAATATTTAAATTAAAAAAACACTATTCCAGGGTCAGTTAAATGCAGCATGCTTTTTGTCTCAAGTGGAAGCATACAGAAGATGAGCTAACTGTAGATTTGCTGCATAAAATATAAGTTGTGTAGAACTAGCATTGTACCACAGGATTTCAGAGTTTTTCAAGAAGCGTAACTGGCAAACCGCCATCCTTCACATTTGTATTATTATAACTTCAAAAACATAGCACTCACTAAGCCTCAGCAGGAATAAGCATCTTATTCATCCTTCTAACTGTCACCTCAAAATATCCAAGGTGGCTACATGTTATGTAACTGTTTCGGTAAAGCTATTATCTTGCAATCAGAACTAGGCAGATTTTCAATAACAACCAAAACCAAATTTGGAAGTGCAAATTTTTTTCCTTAAAGATTAAGGGAACAAGACGTGTGTGTAACCCTTCTGCCCCTCTGAGTTGGCAGCAACAAGGGCCGGGTTCACTATCCAGGGGTTCCGTTTCAGTAACACAATGCATAACCGGCTCGAGCCCCCACCCAGTGACCTGGGACACTCACATACCACACCCCCCTGGGCGCCTCTAGGAGGCAATACTTCCCCTCTCGCAAGCACGGAGTCTGAGTGTACCAAAATCTTTTTAATAAAGGAAGGAATCAATGCGGCATCCCATTGGAGAAACACCACAAACAGGGTTATAACACAAACCATAAACAAAAACCCACCTCCAAGTACGTTTGGCACTGTCCTTTTTCCCCTTAGGGTTTTAAGTCCAATCATCCCAAAGTCCAACAACCCAAAAGTCTCTGGTCAATGCCACCTCAGAGTTCGAGAGTTTATCTGTAGAGGTCCCTCCCCCCAGCCTGGGTAGAAAGGGGCACCTTATGTGGTCCGGGGCCAACTGCCCTGCCTCTCCGTGGGTTCTGCTTCCGCCTTCTCCACGAACTGCTCCGCTTTACCAGCTGCTGCACTCTGCTCCTCCAGCCATCCTCAGAAACTGCTCCGCTCCACCAGCTGCTCTGCTCCATGAGCTGCTCTGCAAACTGCTCGGCTCCGCTCGCTCCGTGGGCCGCTCCACCCGTTCCACTGCTACTGCGCTCTGCCAGCCGCTCTGCTGCCACCAGCTGTCCCGTGATCCGCTCCAGCCATCCCCGCAACTGCTCCACTCCACCAGCTGCTCTGTTCCACAGTATAACTTCAGGCTCCCCCACTAGTTAGCACAGTACTCAGTGCTCTCAGCTCAGTTATTTCAGCTCTTTAGTGATTTCAACTCTTAGTGATCTCAGCTCTTAGAAGGGGAGTCCCAGTGCTAGTGCACCATTAGCCCAAAGTGAGTTCAGCTCAGTAACTTGTATTTAGATTCTTGAGGGAATAAAAAAAAAAAAATCAACTCTGACATTCCACAGTGGAGAGAGGAGGGGGTGGAACTGGTGCTTCTGGCTCCACAAGGAGACTGCACCACCAGCCACAGATACCTATCCCCAGCCTCTCTCAATTCACTGGGTTTTGGAACCCATGTCCCTTGTCTAGCAAGTACCACCCAACTGAGGGTGAGTCATTTGTCACCAAGCAGTCCCACAGCTCGGCAGTCTGGGATAGGGTAGGCGTGCCTATGCAAATACACTCTGAAATTCTTTCCACCAGACGTCAGGGTAGAGCTTATCCTGACTCTGCTTACATGTGTATTGGGAACTCTGGGTTCTAGACACTTTTTATTGCACCAAAGCCTCTTCTCACCATACTGTATTCATGCTTTCATTTCATAGAATTCTGGCGGACCGTTAGAGCAATGCATTATGGTCCATATAAAACATTATTTCTTAGATATCAAGACCATGTCTATAAAAAGGAGCCAACACATTTCTAAACACCACGCAAAGTCAAATTAGAGATCATGCACTGCAGTGCTGTGACTGAGACATCAATTGCTCTTTCCTACTGATTCCCCATTCCTGTAAATAGACATTGTCTTTCATTACCTGTAGTTTGCGACTCATTGTTAGCTACAAATGCCAGTGCTGCACTGAAGTGCTTTAGTGGAGCTCTCTTGATGCTTTTTTCCACATTTCCTGATCTCAAAGCAGTACTCTTTCTGCTAGGAAATAAGGAAACTGATCCCTTCACAGTCAATATTGTGCAACTCCCTGCAGAAGATGTTCAAGTGCAGGTTCTGCTCTAAAAAGGGGCAGTAAAAATAGCATTGTGGGGTATCATGTATAACATCTCTCAGAGCCTCTCTGTCAAGTGTGCTCAGTTTATAGGTTAAAAGGCATTTTATTTTACAGTCAACCCAGAAAACTCAACCTTGAATCTGGACGTCTTGCAGAATTCTTTACTTTATCTGATCATGCACAAGAAAAACAGTTTTACAGGTCAAATTTTGCCTTCAGCCAGACCAGTGAAACTCCAGTGTCTTCAACTGCTGCTTTCAGTGACACTTCTGGAATCGCAGGACCTTCAGTGCATTGATGTGGACACAGCAGCAAAATGAGGACAAAATGCATAGAATTTAGTGGCAGACCACAACTTTTATTAAACTTTATCACAAGGGAGTGGATCTACCCACCCACCACCGATACTCTCCTATACTAGCCATTTAATTGGTTCTAGTGCGGGGCACCTTACCCGTAATGTGGGGTAGGGTCTCCTCAGCTTACCCGCATGACTCAGCTCTCTCTGAGTCCTAGCACCCTCTGTCCCTGAAGGAGACAGAGAGTGCAGCAGGGTAAGGACCTCAGCCTGAGAGGGCCACAAAGTTTCACCCTATCACCTGAGCCCAAGGCCCATCACCAAAATTCCAAGTCTTTTACCTCCCTTAACTGCACAGGAAACTAGCCACACGGGGCACCAGTGACTATCTTTGTCATCCCACACCGCACACCTCCCGTATCAATTCCTGCCCAATACAGACCCTCATAACCGTTCTCAAACTTCATTGCACCATGACCCCTTCTGCCAATAAAAATTACTACATGACCTCAGGCGGGAAGGCAGTACTTGAGCCCAGCTGCCCCCAGGCTTCAGCTTCAGCCCTGAGCCCCAGGAAGTCTCACGTTAGCCCTGGTAACCCCATTAAAATGGGGTCCTGACCCACAGTTTGAGAACCGCTGAGTGTACCCCATGTCAGCACCTCCATTTAACAAATGTACACAATCAACTTGGAAAACTTCTGGCCAATTGTAACAGATGCTCCTGTGCTGTACCACTGAACCCCCTATGTCCAGGAATATCTTGGTGACCTGTCTATTCACTTTCACCCATCTTCTTTTACATCCTGAGGAGGACGAAGATTGCTGCTGCAAGCTGGTGAGTAACCCTGCTGGAGCAGAGCCAAAAGAGGTTCCGCATGGCCCGTGCACTGGGCTAAATCCTGGGAGCTGGGAAATGCTGGCCAATCGGCATCCCTCTCCTCCAGCTAGCCAATGAATGCCACAGACTCCCAGAGGAGGAGCTACCTTTTGTCCCTTGCTGAGGGTCTCTGTCCCTTGGCTCTGGGACTGACTTCCTTTCACTGCCGGTCCCAACAATTTCCCCTACCCATGTATGCAGGTGGCTGGCATTTTGCACATGTATAAATGAATGGAAGTTAACAATTGTTGATGATACCCAAGAAGAAACAGAATACAGCTCACTCTCAGCTGTGTGGATTGTGCAAAGCTAACCGGAATCAAAAGTGGTAAAAACATTTATTTTTTTCACTAAAATCAGCCTATATGACTCTGAAAACACAAATTGCCACTCCACTCTTTATAAACATTGCAGTGGAAAGGAGTTTCAGCAATATGAGATAAGCAGAAAATTATGTACGGTAGACACATTTGCCAGCCTTTGTTACACATTTACCACAGATGGGGGGGAGGAGAATCAGACTGTTCAATCAAGAGAGATTAAACTAGGCAGATCCCTTCAAATATTATTTTTATTGTTCTACAGGATACTGCCAATTAATTCTGCTTTGGTTTGGTTTTGTTAATATACAGATATAGGTATGCCATTATTTTATCAGCAAATACGACACTAAGAATATTTGTAATACACTGGTACTTCAAAGCTTGCCACATATGCAAAGCTTTTCCATGATTATCATAGGTAAATGCACTGCCAAATTTATCTAACTGATGGTATAATCAACATTCATCTACTTCTGAGAGCTGGACCTTAAAAAGACTTCCAAAGTCTTTGGATACTTTTTTACCATGGATACAACATTCTAAGTTACTGACACATTTTGTACAACTGCACAAAATATTAAAGCAAAATGATCTGCTACTTACCCGTACAGCTTCAGACTTTTTATGAAACATTTCTTCCATACTTTTTGCTAGCTTTTTCACAAGCTGAAGGCCATCAATTTCTTCTATTGAAACATCCTTCTCGTATTCTTTGTATTTCTGCAAGAAAGTAGAATTGTAAAAGGAAGTTACTTGAATTCTGACAACTTGTAACTCGATGCACGCTCCATTTTTTCTGGCTTTTGTACATTTCCTTGGTATTCAGTTGGACACTGGAGGGCTAGTTAATGCAAAAACACTTTACTGAGATGGATGTGTTAGATCCAGAATGCCAATGGTGACAAATAGAATGAAATGTATTCATCCTTTCCACTGTGAGGAAAGGAACCAAAACTGCTCAAACATACATAACAGCAAATGGTATAAACAAAAAGACCTTATTTTAAACTAGTGATATGTCCCTAGTCCCCTCAAGTTTTAGGTCCCCAGAGCTAGCCTCCTTCAACTAAAATTAAACAGAACTTGAATAATCTAACTCTTCTTAGGCCCTGATTCAGAAAACCATGTAAGCATGTGCTTAACTGTATATACATGCATACAGCTACCCCTAAACAGCAAAGTACCCTTTCACAGGAACAAATGAGGACAAATTCTACTTTTTGGCCTCTTCTCTCTTCAATGGACGTGTATGCACAAGTAACTCTTGGTAGCATGAATAAGAATTAGACAGGTATGGAGAGATAAATACATCCCAAAAGCATGTCAGCCATTCACTTCCAGCTTCCTTTTGTTCTTTTCTGATGTCAACATTTTGAATTTTATTTCTGTATTGGTGTTTACAATAATAATAAAACAATTGTATTTTCTTTGGCATCAGTCCTGAAGATGGTAGCGTATTCCCCTCCCACCACGAATAATTCCATTATAATCAATACACTCAGCCATAAAGGTTTTCATAATCAGGCTATAGTTTTGTAATCTGACTCCCTCTCTCTAAAGGTTTACTCTTGCTGTCTATGAATGAAGTAATTGGCAAAAATCCTATTACGGCAAGAGGAATACGATAGTATGTAATTAGGGATGAACCCATCAAATTTAATATCATGATACATCCTTTTCAGATTATTAATTATATTTAATTATTCTAGAGAATTATTTATTCCAATTCCATAGCTTCATCAGGAACAGAAGCAAGCATATCATTAATTATTTATTATTATTATTAATTATTATTATTAAGTGCCTCCACAAACAGATAAGTCATGTGAAGTTCCTGCTCTGAGGCGTTTACCATCAAAGTTCATTGAAGATACTAGGAGGATGCACAGGAGTTACAGTAATAAGATACACAACTACTTATCAAAGACATGCAAGCATCATGGTGGGACACTTTAAAAAACAAACACTAATGAGAAATGTGTTTATATATGAGAAATATATGAACACTTACTGCTGAATATTATTTTTTTAATGCTAGATCATATTATAGGGACAAATATGAACCAAAATCCCTGATCTGAGGAGCTCGCATTCAAAGTGAAGAAAGGCAATACCACTTGGCTTGTGGTTATGTTCCACTACAAATTAGTGTTTTTTAAATCTCTACATGCTCCATGCACCATTCTTAAGCTCAGGCACTGCCAGTAAAAGTTAAGTCTTTTCAAAATTAGCAAATTAATACTCTGATCCGGCAAACGCTTAAGCATATGCACAACTTTACTCATATGAATAGTCTTATTTAACATTCACAGGCCCACTCACAGTAAGCAACTTCTTCCAGGAAATCTCACTGTAAGAGTTATGCTCCCTGGTTCAGGAAATAGAAGTGCTATTATGTGACTAAAAGCTAAGCATTGCAGCTCAAATTTGATATTTTCAATTTTGACCACCAAGCTATAAAATGTACAATAGACATGGCACATGCTTCTTGCAGCCCTGATTCAGAAAAGCTCTTAAGTGAGTGCTTAAGTCCCACTGACTTAAATATATCCTTAAGTGCTTTGCTGAATCAAGGACATAACCAGATGTTTGCATATTTTCAGTATTGTACTCTCCAGTTACTGCATCATAAGATGACGAAATTGTCTAAGATAGAGTATCTTCTTAAAGACAATGCACTCACCACAGCTCAACATGGCATCCTTGTCCAGCTGGCAGGAAGCAAAAAGTTGTTGCCCTTTTAAGGATTCCACCCTACAGTCATAATACAGGGGGAAAGTTTACAGGGAGCAGGAAAGAGCTGGAGGGAGGGCAAGGAGCACTACCCTGCCTCCTGACCAAGAGTATGGCAGGTATTTATACCCTGGGCAGCACCAGAGAAGCCCTCTTTTATCTGGATCAGGCTGGCAGAGAAATACTGAGCTACTGTATGCTACAGAATTCTAAATATTTCCAGAGTAACCTAATGGAAAAGAGAAACTAAAACAAATAATGACGACAAAGAGTCCTGTGGCACCTTATAGACTAACAGACTATAGACTAATAGACTACAGAAATTTCCAGAGGCAGGTATAACTATGCAGGCAAGAATCAGTCTATTTATACTTGCCTCTGGAAATTTCCACCACATGCATCTGACGAAGTGGGTAGTCACCCACGAAAGCTTATGCTCCAATATGTCTGTTAGTTTATAAGATGCCACAGGACTCTGTCACAATGTATAGATCGTAACTTGTCCCAGTTGCAAATAAGTTTGATCTTGTTTTAGACTAAAAGGTGAGTAAACAGTTAATTTGTTACAAAAATATTTGACAAGTGTTTGCCTATTTCTGCTTATGGAATGCTGCAAACAAAACAAAGTTGTATTGAATTTATTCAACTTAATCCTATTTATTTTATTCAATTTATTAATTTTATTTTTGGCGATTTTTCTCTTATTCTATAATTAGGTCAAAATTCAAAATCCCAAATAGAAGATTTTTAAACAGTTTTACTAGTCACATAACAATGACATGAAATTGACTGACTTAGGGAATGAAAACAATTAGCATAACACTTTATAATCAGGTTTCTTGGAATTCGGTTTCTGAGACATTTGAGTTTATGAGCCCAAAATATCATTTTCTGTGACCATTCATGCTAGGAAAGGTGAACTGCACAAGTGTTCATACTAAAGAAACGTGAAAAGGAAGTAAACGCAGCTGAAGTGAATTAAAGTAAACATTCAAACCAATATCTGCAGATTTTTTGGTAGCATTTATTTTTGTTTGCAATCATATAAAAATCATTTTCCATTTCTAATGTCAACATTCTTGCAAAAAGACTAATGAATGTCTGAAAGAAAAGCAGGCTGGGGGACAATACAATATATACTATGATTGTTTTGTGCCCCAAGGCAACCTTTTCATCACTCTCTGAAGACCTATCTACACTAAGAAGGAAGTTTTTAGGTTTCCCACCATTGGTAACACCAGTTCAACTCCACTGATGTTAGCACAGTTAGTCCAAGGGAAGACTGAATGCCACAAGTATTTTAAACACCATATTGAGACTCCAGAGAAAATACAACAATGAAAAAAAGTTGATAATACTTGAATTCAGGTAGATCTTCAAAACCGAGAGTAAATTCCAGTGATGGACAGTAAGCACAAGCTTAGGAAACATATCAAGAAGAGTTCTCTTTTGCCATACTAAAATTTTCAGAAACAATGGTCTATACTCACTTAAGCCTGACTACATGTCTATAATAACCTATTTAGATGGGACCTTTTGTGAACTATATAATCTTTTTGATCAATACCCATGGGAGAAACTTTCATGAACAGGATCAGTAAAGAAGCAGCTGTAGTACTCTCCTGGACTCAACTAAATATTTGAACCAATGACATCAATTACTGTCTAACAAGTTTTGTAACTAAAACATGGCCATGGAATTAATATCATGAAGATCAGGGGAAATAAGATTTCTCTGTTAACTTCTAGGTGCACTATGAATTTCTGATTTTCTATAACATTGCCATTTCAGCAGTACATACTAAAGACTTACCATTGTGCAATTTTGTTCTAATAGACTTTTCAAAAGGAATCTGTTAATTAAACTCTAACTAGTTTTGAAAATCTTCATTTAAACCAACCTGAATTTTGTTGTTTTTTTCTTTTTGTTTTTAATCTGCCATGTTAATAGAACAAGCAGAATTTAGGCTACTATCCCCCAAGGGTATTTATGCCATTTTACATAATAATTATCTAATCCCAATTTTGTGTTCTTCTACCCGCTTTGATCAAATGAGCATAAAGTAGCTTGTTATCCATGCACAGCAACTACTTCATTTTCACTGATTGGAGCAAGCGAAAGAACAGAGACCACAGTAGGCAGTGACACAATATTATAAAATATATCACTTGTGCCAGAAAGTAATATACTGAAAAATCTGATTCCATTAAAAGCTGCCTGCTTTCCTCCGTGATATTTTTTGATAAGTCCAGGTCTAAAAAGACTGCCTTGAAGAACTGCTGTGCTTATTATATCAATAGGTCAGCACGCAGAGAGGCAATTCTCTAAAATGCTTATTTCAGTCTGCATGATCAGTGTTTAACATATCCAATTCTGATAAAGTGTTGTTGTTTTTTTAACAATTGGCCTTTGAGTTCCTCGAAAGTCTTCTTAAATGAATTGCTTGAAGAGATTGTTTTCAGGTCATAACAAGGTGAGATCAAGTGAAGAAACCCAGAAAATAATTGTTTGTGGAAACTGACTGATGCAGCTCTAAGACAATTTTTTCTTGTCACCTCTGGTATTATACGATATATTCTATCAGTCTGTTGTGAGAAACTATTTCTAAAAAAAAATCTCTATTTTGAGTGATTAGTGCTTTTTAGAAAGACAGATTTACAGACTATTAAAATAAAAGTGGATGATTTAGGCTCTCTTCTGCTTTACATGGAGAAAATGCAAACTAATGTGCAACATAAGTCTACAATTTTACAATGATGTCTGTTTATACATGTTACAGTAACTCCTCACTTAATGTTGTAGTTATGTTCCTGAAAAATGTGACTTTAAGCAAAACAATGTTAAGCGAATCCAATTTCCCCGTAAGAATTAATGTAAATAGCGGGGATTAGGTTCCAGGGAAATTTTTTTCACCAGACAAAAAACTATATATTATATAGATATACACACAGTATAGGTTTTAAACAAACAATTTAATACTGTTCACAGCTATGATGATTGTGAAGCTTGGCTGAGGTGGTGCAGTTAGAGGGTGGAAGAGGGTAGGATATTTCCCAGAGAATGCCTTGCTGCTAAATAATGAACTAGAACTCAGCTGAGCCCTCAAGGGTTAACACATTATTAATGTAGCCTCTAACACAAGGCAGCACAAACATGAGAGAGGGGAGACAGCATAGAAGACAAAAACAGACACACACCTTGCGTGTGGGAGAGAGATACACACTGCCCCTTTAAGTAAACTGACCCACTCTTAAGTACATTGTCTTTTTAAGTGGATCAGGAAGTTGAGACAGCAGCTGCTGCCCCAAGCTCTCTGTGTCTCTCTCTGTGTCCCCTCCCTGCTCTATATGGAGAAGGGGTGAGCGGGGTGCAGGAGCAGGGGGCGAGGGAGACACCCTGACATTAGCCCCTGCCCTTCCTCCACTGCACAGCAAGCAGGAGTCTCTGGGAGCAGCTCCAAGGCAGAGGGCAGGAGCAGCACATGGCCGTGGTGGGAGGGACACCTGAACTGCCAGCAATTGATTGCCTGCTAGGCGGCTGCAGCACAGGGAACTTAGGGGAGCAGGGAGCTGATAGGGGGGCTGCCGGTCCACCCTGGTTACAAGCCCCCACCAGCTAGCTGCAAGGGGCTGCTCTTCCTGCAAACAGTGGACAAAGCAGGCAGCTGCCAAACGACGTTAGAAGGGAGCATTGTACAACTTTAAACAAATGTTGCTGATCAATTAGGGAACATGCAACAAGGAAACAACATTAACCAGGACAACTAAGTGAGGCATTACTGTACTTTCACTTGTCTTAATTAAGATTTGTAACCCAGGTTAATGGATCTGATGAAAAAGTGAGCCAAGTTTGCTGCGAGTAAATGAGATACAGGGAAGACTGCAGTGTGCTCACTTCACCAACGGTGACGGGGCAAACCTTGGGGGATAGAAGGCTGACTAAGCCAATAGGAGGGGGGATAAGAGGACGACAGTTCTGCCTCAGGGGAGTGCAGGTGCTCCCTGACTGCCTCCACCTGCCTGAGGGAACACTGGTACTCCCCTGGTTGTCTCCCCTTGCAATGTTGTTGCCTATTTGCCCTGAAAGGGGGTTGGCAAACTACTCTGGGAGAGAACAACTGATCTTGGAAACACCGAGGAGATCACTATACCATGGAGGCTTTTTCCCACTGTAATGCCTTTTGCTGCTGTACAGAGGTTAGCCCCCCCTGGACGAACTGATATCTTCATCACCTCACCACACACAAGCATCTTCAGGCCTGCAATGCCTCAAGGTATGTGGATTCCTCCATATTAGGGAGTCCACTAATGTGAAATAAACTAGATTCATGATTCAGGGAAATTCACCGTGGGAGTTTTGTTACTTGGGGTGTTTTACTGTTGTACACCACTCCAAATTCATCTTCTCCTTCCCCTTATATGAGTCCTCTACATTTCCCTTTGTAAATAAAGTGTACATTGTTTGTTGGTTCAGAATTGTATATGTACAACATATCAAGTAAGTCACAGGCTAAGTACTGGGACAGGTTGAAACCACATAGGGAGGTACAGAGGGGTTCCCGACTACCTTAAATAGTCAGGTGGAGGCACCACCAGTTGTTAACTAAGAACCCAGACCACTGAAATGCACTGAGATCAAAGCAGAGGGATACAAGGTAATGTCTCCTGTAGATGGTCAGCTGCCCTTAGGGATACTGCGACCCATAAAACCCCTTTACACATGAATATATTTAAACATACAGAAAGAAGTGGAGAAAATTGAGGACATTATTTAAGCTCTCATTGAAAAGACCACACATCTTCTATGATGACAAATGTCTAGCAGACTGTTGGAAGCCTCTGTGAATATTTGCATCAAACTAGGAGTATATACTTATCTGCAGGATCTTGGCAGCTAAGGAGTTTATTTAATATGTATTTTGCATCAGCAGCTTCATAGCCTTAAAAGTACTTCTTATATTATTTTTGCTGCCAAAGGCAGCAGATTCCAGAAATGGAGACATTTTGTGGTTGGAAAGAACACCAGCTGTTTTTAGTATCCTGGCACCCTAGTAACTGTGTTTAATGGGAAGAAGTCCGATTTAATTTGTGCACGTCTACACAATTTTTCTACAATGCTCACTATGCATGAGACAGGGAAATGTAGATTGGATCTAGAAGCAAGTTGGCTTTATGGTAAATATTAATACAGAAGGTTTGAACTGTTAAAAATATGTGGAGAACAATAAAACTTAAGTGACAGCCACAGTTATAAATAGATTTTCCTCCTTCCACTAGAGCAATGGTGGACAACCTGCAGCCCACGGGCTGCAGGGACATACTGGCCGCTGCTTCCCACAGCTCCCGTTGGCCGGGAATGGCGAACCCCGGCCACTGGGAGCTGCGGGCAGCTGTGCCTGTGGATGGTCAACATAAACAAACTGTCTCGCAGCCTGCCAGCGGATTACCCTGATGGGCCGCAGGCTGGCCACCACTGTACTAGAGACAGTCTGAACCACAGACTTCCATCATTGTCTTAACAGGAACCTTGCAGCTGTGAACTTCTGTATTGTTGCTGATTAATTTAATTTCAAATGAATTTCATATAAAATATGATTATTTCTTCCACTCTGATGCAATCTTGAGAAAAACAGCAGCTGTCCCACCAAAACTGCAACTAAGCAAATCACCGTGATTACAAGGGTTAGGGACAGGAAACGGGGCTTATGTCTTTTTTTTTTTTTTTTTTTTTGGTAAAATCTCATAGTGTTACAACTCTGGATGGTTTCTCAAAGCAACACCTTGTTCAGCTGTGAATATATTTGGTGGCACTGTACATAATATTTTAAATAAATAGGTTTTCCAATATTCTATGCTTTACTTCAGTTCACAAGACATTGAAATGCTCTGACCAGTATTATTTCTAAAGCCTGCAATGACGCATTTACATTGCTAAAGAAGGAAAACAATCTCAATAACTTAACAGTAAGTAAATGCTGGGGAGTAGCACATCATTTCATGAAAGGTTAAGGTCACAGCTGAACACTTCCTCTGATAAGTGGATTTCTAGCTCTCAAGAAGATTGAGTACAAATAGTCCAAGCAACTTTTGATTTGCTACATTACAAGAAATATTTGAAACTCTGATTCTGTTAGTGAAATCATCATTTAGTATGAAATCCTCCACAGAGCCAAGAGCATTTATCATTTGAGAAAACAGACACAAAAATGCATTATTTCTGCAGCTTCCATTTTACCAGATCATTTCACACAAGCACAAGGAAAAGAAAAACACTATTTCACTGTCAGAACTTTTAATGTTCTTCATATATTTGGGTCATTTTTTAAACCTTGCATAGCTGAACATCTAGAAATAATGTACCAGAAATCAACCTACACAAAGCTGAAGTTCGAAGTGGTCTGTGCAATCCAAATTATTGGTAGTGGAGTGTCAATAAATAATAGGAAGCATGAGTGGGCACGGCAACAGGAAAATACCTTTTCAAAGCAGGACAGCTCTGGAAAGAAGCTATGTATTAGTCAAAGGTAGGCTATTTTTTCAATAGGGAACAGAGGCTGTTGTGCATGCACACATTCATCTTGATCATCTCTCACTGAAAGAAAGCTAATTGCTCTTTAGCAACTTTACTTAAATAGGCAAATAAATGAAATATTCACCAAACATATTTTTAAAGACGTACACACGCCTTAGCTTGGCTAAATACATATTATGGGCACTAAATTAATTTGATCTAATTAATCCATTTAATACTCTACAGAACTCTTCTTCTTTTTGCCACTTCCCTATTCGGGATTGATGATTGTTATCTGGCTTCTTCCAAAACTAATGACCATATTCCAGGCTGTCATGCAGATTGGTCTCTCTGGGGTCTATTCATATCCAGTCCAGGTACCAAGACTTTGGTCTCTCCCATGGTCATCTTCCATCCACAACCATTACAGGAACCATCTTACTGATATAGCTTTCAGATATCTACTGTAGTCTAGCCTCCCTCAACTTGTCTTCTGCTAGAACAACCTGCATTGGGCCCCTGACAATCTCATTTCATTTCCTATCATGGAGTGTCCAACCATTTGACATCTCATTTCCATGGTGGAGAGCATACAGATTTCCTTTATCGAGGCTGGCCAAATCTCTGTTCTGTATATTAAGAACAAATTACAGTTTTATACATTATCTTTTCATCAGAGAGAATTGGGGTCAGCTCCTTCATTTACTCAAATCAGCTTTAACATGACGACAGGCATCACTCAGGGAGAAGGGGGGGCACCATCATCAGCAAACCACTGATCCCAGATATTTAAATTATTTCACTCTTAAGCTCTCTGCCTGTGATGTCCTTTATGGCGAGTCCTCCTCCATCAGTTACCACAGTCTTGTATAGGCTAAAAAGCTGCTAAGTACAACTACCATCCACACTAAACGCGAGAATGCAGTGTCTTGGAACACTGATATCCCTTTAAATGGTTTGTGAGAACACAGTAAGCACCACAAGAGCTAAGTTTCAAAAGCTGCCAGAAACCAGTCAGCACAGAAGTATGCATGTAGCTAGATCTTGCAGGTGTATGCATATTCTGTAAAATGGTTATTTGTAGCCCAACTGCCCCATGTGGTTTCTTCACTTTGTTTTTGTTATGTGAAGAGTGAAAGACAATAAAATGTATGCACACACATACATACACACATACAAATGTATGAGCAGAAGAGGTCTCTCCCCTAGGAGGCAGCAATTCAATAGCCAGCACCAAGCATGGGTAGGAGCTGCAACCGTCATCTACTAAATTACTTTTATCTGCACGTCTCTGAAAGTTTCTGCTAAAAATCTTGGTTGAAATCCTGGCCCTATAGAGTTTTGCCATGCAGTTGGTCAGAAAAACCATTTTACAAAATATGCACAAATCCCTTAAGGGCTAGCTACATGCATACTTCTGCTCTGACTGATTTCTGACAGCTTTTAAAACTTCTCTCTTGTGGCAATCATGGTGTTCTCACAAGCCATTTAACAGGATACTATTCTGTTCCCTTACACTGCATACTCCCATTTAGTTTGGATGCTAGTTGTATTTAACAGTTTTGTAGAGCTACACAGTGATTGATAGCAGAGCTGGGCAATATTTTTTGGACAAAACATGTTTCACCAAAAAAATCAGATTAGGGTCGATTGAAATATTTAGCCAATTCATGTTGAGTTCACCAAATTATTGTGGCTGGGGAAAAAAAAACCCGTCTTCCACACAAGTAAAAATATTTTGTTCTCATATTTCCAAAAATGAGAAATTTTTACTTGATTCTAAACTATTTTTATTTCAAAATTTTACTTCAATTTTATTTAAAAAATTAAAGGTAAGAAATCCTCAAAAATGAAACACTTTGTTCCAGGTTGATTAAAATGTTCTGCTTGACCCAAAACATTTTTTTCTTTATTTTGTTTTGCTGAAACAAACTGACAAGTTTTCATTTTGAATCAATCTGAAACTTTTTTTTTTTTTTTTTAAGTTTTTGGTTTGGACATCAAACAAAAAAAAATCAATTATTCACACATCCCTAGTCATAAGCAGCAAGCATGCATATTTTAGCCCGTACACTTTATAAAAAACTAACAAATCTTTGAAATATTCAAATCTGAACTGCTGCACTTTTGCAAGTTTAACATGAAATTACAGAAATTCAGGCATAAATTAATGAAAGGCAAAACCAAGTTATTAATACCAGCCTCAAATATTGTGAAAGAAGGGAGAAGGATAGCATGACTTCACTGATCTCCAAATTCCATGTGAATGAAGACGTTTTCAAAAGAGGGAACCGGTCAGACTTTTTGATCTAGTACCAGATGCATTACAACATCAATTCTGATTATGATAACTCACCAGAACAGGAACTCATTGTTAGCAGAAAGCTTGACTATACCTCAAATAAATGACATACCATGCAGAAAATCCTCCATCACTCCTGTACATTTAAAATTCACCTACTTCTAAGCTACAAGAAGAGTATATTGGATATTAGGAAAAACTTTTTAATGTATATATTGCTCTGTATATGGTTTTTGAAGTCTATGGACTATCAAGACAATATTATGTATTTTCAACATAGTTAAAGCTTCTTAGGGTTGGCATGTAATTCATCCTGAAAATCCACAATTGGAATAGTGAAAATTTGAGGAAGCTTTTCATGATGTAGTTCAAAATTCAGACTGGGTAGGTTACCCATGCTAGAGCTATTACCATGGCTGAAGCCACATTGTATTTCCTCTAGCTCCCCATGTATTCAGGAGCATTAATGTGCTACTCAGTTTCCCCGGGTAAGAGCATGCATTATTGTGTGCTCTTGGGTTCCCTGTGAATTCTTTTAAAATATAATTAAAACCCTCAAACATTCTCTTCCCTGTCTTCTGTCTATCAGACTGCAGGAGTTGGCCTCCTAATCTTTAATATTCTTAAAATACCTCCAATTAGTAGGAACAGCATTATTATCTGATATTTTTCCTCACACTGCTGCTGATTTAAAATGAAAATTTAAGACCTTCTCTCTCTTGTTCTCAAACATGCATGTTTCTGCCAGAGGCCCACAGGGTAATTCTCTAATTATCTGTATTTTGTCAGTTGTTACCACCCGGGAACTGATTTATAGGCCGAGATTTCTAAGCCTCATAATATTTAAATTTCAGTTTTGCAAGGGAACACATCTCCACCCCTCAGAGATTAGAGTTCTGTTATACTGTACCACACACAGGCCTGCAATCTGCTGTTGGTGCATTTTTGACCTACCAGAGACCTACACTCCCCTAGGATTTAGTTGTACTGTTTGGAATTCTCTGTTATTACTATAAGGGAACTGATTTAAATATGAAGGTCAGAGGATCAGTATGAGCAGAAGAGGTCTCTCCCCTAGGAGGCAGCAATTCAATAGCCAGCACCAAGCATGGGTAGGAGCTGCAACCGTCATCTACTAAATTACTTTTATCTGCACGTCTCTGAAAGTTTCTGCTAAAAATCTTGGTTGAAATCCTGGCCCTATAGAGTTTTGCCATTGACGTCAATGGGGGCAGTATTTCACCCTACATCATTAATTTATCAAACCTAATTGGGATTAGCAATGATTGGAGAAGAATGTGTCAGAGCCTCAGATTAGGTCACAAGTACTCAAAAAACTGCAACAGCACGTTTACTGTGAAGAGGAATTAGACAGTCATCACCTAAATTATACATTTGCTGACACAGTTTGTAACTCATGGTGTTTCTAGAGACAAGGAACGAAAGGCAGATGCAGAGACTCATGAAGAGGGGGTGACAAAATTTTAGCAGTCTTGAGGAGGGACAAGCCTGCACTTGCCCTGAACTAGGTGTGGATCTCAGATTAAGGTTCTGTTTTCCATTTCATTGCATACATACAAATTCATATTGCATGCAATACCTGGAATTGCAGCAGAGAAGCCACAGGGAGTAACAACAAAAGTGATACTGATTACAACACTGGTTCATCTTATGTTCTCTTATGCAACTGATATAATCAGAAACCCATGCTAGGACAGATGGCATAGCCTGGCCAGCTTCATAGATCTAGTCAATACTTGTTACATACTATTGGACTGCAAAATTACTCAGCAAAAGGACAACATGACCAGTCAGGAATTTCATGAACTCAGAATGTCAGAACTATAGCTGACCATTTGAGAAGAGGGAATGCTTTTCCTCACACACTGTAGAAACATCTTTATGAGATTCTTCCCATGGCCTAGGTGTTTTCCATTTTTTCCTGCGACAATTTAATACATGTAGAAATTGACAGTATGCTAACATGAAAGATGGACAGTTAAAATTAATAATCAACATAAATGGATAGACTTCAGGGCATAAGCATCTAATAGATTTTAGGAATAATGAAAACCATGGTAGACCCACAAAATTTGAACCTATGGGAAATACTGAAATACAAAATTCAATAGTTAATGTAACTTCACTGACTTAAGTGAAGTTATACATGGAATGAAGTTTGGCCAAATGTGTTTAGGATGGTTCTTAAGAACAACTTCATCCTAGTATGGATGGTTTCTGGCAAGATTCTGCTGTAAGTCAAGTCGTCATCGTCATCACCATCACATTCCCATCACACCTCTGGCATTTAGGGCAGTACTTGATGCTAATTTAAAATAGGCATACATGTTGTTTCCCCATTATATATTAGAGTATAGAATTAGTTCTAAATTTCACAAAACTTCACCACTCCCTGCAGTAAATGGCAAAATGCTACTTATAAATTACTCTGTCTTTGCAGCAGTACCCCAATAAAAATAATCAGTAATACCCTTTAATGAGGTAGGATAAAGCACTAAATAATGTAACATACAGCAAAGTAAGACTCCAACCAGGCCTCACAGCTGAATCTGACCCAAACACTCATATGTATAATTAAACAGGGCTTTTGTTGCTAGAAGTCAAGATATTGGTGCCTTACAATCTCCAGTAATGAATCACTCTCTAAACAGGCTGAACTACACAGTATATTTTTGTCTGAATTCTTTAAACTCAGTTCAGATAATCTGCCATGGAAGCATGGTCAGTGACACCCCCCGCCCTCTGGCGCAGAGATACTGGTTTGAAGTGCCACACAAGTTAATTGGCTTATCTGAAGTCTTTTTAATTCTATATTCGCAATGCCCTGACAATCGAATGTAATCAATGAATGAGTCTGCTAGATTGTAAGAGCTTAAAGCTAATACAATTTGCAGCTGTTAATGTGGTTTCTTTAGTTACAGAGCCAAAAGCTATGTTAGTGTTCGAAAATGGAGAGCAGGCTCTCAATGAATTTTTAACCCCTAGCCACAGGAATGATCAGAAAGGGCTACCTTTAGGTTCAAGTTACCTAGTTAAGATCCTCCAGAATCCAGAAAACACTATGATGAGAACATACTATAAGTTTCATAGACTAGGAAACATTTGATCTCTTTTCCTGCTGACTCATTTCACTTATGATCATGGGAATGATTCAGTACCTATTCTACACACAACTTTCATTGATTTTTTTTTACACTTCTCATATTTAAAGGATTTTTTCCATGCTATTACTTGGTTCCATCACACAAAAATTTAAAATAAATTTGATTTATGATGACTGTACAACAATTTTACTGTTCAATTTTACTATTCAATGCTTTGAGCGTGGGATGGGGTTAAACATGAGAATAGCTTGAGAAATGATCCTTTAATTACAATGGGCCAGACTGTGTTACCTTTATTCACACTGAATAGACTGTAGTAAAAGTAGTCCCACTGAAATCCAGGGTACTATATGCAGAATAAGATACTATTTTGAGTGAAATATCAGTAGTACTAAATCTCTCTTGCTGTGGCAAAACTATTATAACATTTTCCAAATATGATATTGTTTTAAAACAAAAAAAAATTGTTTTAACTGATACAGAGTTTATGTCTCTAGAAATTACATATAGTTCTATCATGCTAGAGGCCAACACATCAATTTTATTGCACTTGAGAGATGGTACATCCATTCCCAGTAGAGGAACTTTAAAAATACAACCTGGCTTCTAGATGAACTACAACTACTACAGTTGTTTAAATATACATCCTTTGAGTAAAAGGAAATTTGAAGTGAAAGAGAAGTGGCTGTCCAGCATTAAGTGTGCATATAAGTTGGCTTCAGTACATTTTCATTGTGCTGAGTCCTTGTCAGAAGGCTCTACTGTGAAAGAGACAGCAAAAATAGACTGTCAATTTCCATGACAAACTTAATTTGTGAAACTGTTCTTAGCAAGACATTTAACATTTTCTCAGTTTTATGGTGATCCTGTTTTTCCAGCACATATCTTAAAGCAGTTTACAAAGGAAATTAACTATCATGATCTCCATTTACAGATGGTGAAAATGAGGCATAGACAGACACAGTGACCTGCCCAATATCACACAACAAGTCATGGCAGAATTGGAAAGAGAACCCAGGTCCCCTGGCTCCCAGTCCAGTGTCCTATCTACTAGACCACATGTAACATTACTAACTTTAACCAAATCCACAAAGAAAAATGAGTCACAATTTTTTGTTCTAAACATGTATGTTCCTCATTCCTTGACATTAAAACCTCCTCCATAACTGAGCACTCGTGTTATAGCACCTTACACATTCCTATTAGCCTTTGCTGGGTTTCCTGATGTTGGTGAAATCCATCAATGCAGACCAGTTTGATAGTACACTTGTTTCCTATCCTCAGAGGAGTTATTTTATTTGTTTTATCAAATGACATCAGGACTCTCTATGCTAGCTTTTCATGTTCAACTGTTACTAGATATGGGTATCTGAGATACCACAGTTACTTCCTAGCCTACTCATTTAGTTGTCTCAGAAGAGGCATCTGCCTTTAGAATGCAGAACAGTGATGTATTTGTTGTTCATTATATTATTAATTATGCATAGCTTTACCTGGCACTCTGCAGGCAAAGACCACATATCCCTGGAAGCTACACCTTTCTGAGTGGACTGAGGCAAAATAGTTCTTCTTCTTCTAAAATATTTGCATATAATTTAAGTATTTTACAGTGTCTCTGTCATTTTGTGCATTGTATCCCCAATGCATTTAACCTCTTCAAAGATATTTTTATCTGACCGAGTCTTCTCATTTTCTGTGATCTAAGTGCTATGAAACTAAGTCAATAAAGCATTATCTTTACTTACAATTTCAATCAAGGGACTGAAACAAAAAGCTAACATTTTGGTACTCTGTTCTGTATAGGTAATAATACTGCACTCATCACTGTAGTACCAGAGCACATGATACTTCTCTCAGCACACAGCTGTGACCTACAGTCCCTGTTCACAGGAGTTGCCTCCCTTTAGCCCTCTGCACAGGCTGCCATATCAAGAGTTTCAGAATAGGGACAGTCTTTATTCAGACCTAGAACCAGAGCAGCTGAGTTAGTGTGGAAAGGGGTGTAACCTGCCCCAGGTGGCACTGATTATTTCCCATCTACAGTAAGGGGGAAGCCAGGGTCCATATTGTGAATACCTGAGTCACCACACAATCAAATAGGAATTATGCGAGGTGTTCACAGGCCTTAGAAACTTGTCCTCCTTTTTACATTATTTCTATATTTCAGCTACTAAATAAGGCAGCCCCCCCCCCGAAAAATAAATAAATAAAAAAGGAAGGGCAGTATATTTTGATTCCTCTTTCCACAAAGGAGCTAGCAATCTGGGCTGTTACTTATCATTACATTTTGCTGGTAGCCTCCCTTGCTTTCCACCCCTCTCCCCCAATCCCCAGTTGGTTGCTAGGGTTTTAGCGCTTTACAGAGTTTGGTTATACTACAACTCTCAACAAATCCACTTGCCTGCTCAGAGTTTACAATTTCAGACTCATAGGAGAAAAGTGCTCTGGCAGAATACCATCTAACCTCATTCTCAGCCTGTGTCTGTGGTGCTTACAAGCATCCCATTCTGTCTCAAAAAGGGCAGGAATTCATGGGTTCTGCAGGAGGAAGACAAGTCCTAGCAAAATTTTAATAGTTTCATTAGAATCCTTCACCTGGTCTCCATTTTTTTAACTGGTGTCTTGATTTCATTTAGGCACCCTGGAATGAGTAGTTCAGTAGTCCAATTGCTCTGTTCTAAAACTTAGGTTTCCACAGTACTTCTCTCTACAACTGATTTCACTGATTTAATGTGAGGAACTACACAGTAGGAGTAAGGCCCTTTGCTGCCAACTGGAAATAGTAGGAAACTGATCATTGAACAATGGAAGTTTCACTAGTGAAGAGGGAGGGAAGGAAGCCAATCCACTCCTAACTGTCAGCCTGCTAGATGATTTGTCAGGTGTTATACTGTATTTTGACTAGATATGCAAAGAGCGACAATCAGATACTAAACAAGGCCCTCTAAGCTTATGATCTCACTTCAGTTTTTGCTTCTTTCTGATTGATTGAAGAATAAGATTGAGATGGGCTTCTGCATATGGACAACTAAAGAGGAACTGTGTTTTAAAATAACTCAATTAATCTACAAGCTAAGACAAGAGTAATTATGCTTTGGGATGTCTGATGATCACTCCATGTCTGAAAGGACCATCTAAAACTTTGTATGTGGCATTAGGAATACATTCCCCTTTCTCAGAAGCATCAGTGATAGTCGACAGAGAGGCAGTATACAAGGCTAGATCTGTCCAAATGGATATGGCAAATGTTAGGCTCAGTTCTTAAGTAGGGTGGTATGTATCCTGTTACTAAGAGGGGGCAAGAAATGTGAGGTGATCATTTTCTTAAACATGATACCTTACCAACAACAATATGTTTGTTGCCATTAGAATCTAAGACCCTTTCTGCAGAAAAAGAAAGCTAGTTCGTAAAGCTGGTTTTTTTCACATTCTCACAGATCTCCCAACAAGTGAATAATGCACACACTCTTAATGTATTGCCAGGTTTTGGTATTTGGTAAATGATTGCTCCTCAGGCTGTAAGCCAAACTGAATTAGTCAGTCATTTTAATGTAATCTTGGACTTCTGGTTTCCAGAGATGGCCTCAGAGTTTGGGCTTGCACATAATTGTGCAAACAAACATCTTCAGATACATTTTATAGTACTTAGACCTAATAACCTGATCAAGTCTATTTAAAGCTCAGTGTTACTCACAAAATTGTTGCTGTAATTACCCGCAAAAGCAAAAATGTGGACAAAGAAAAACCAAGAAACTCAGCTGAGACCCTTTTGGAAACCAGAGCCAGAGTTTAAATTTGATGGCATAGTTATTCCACTTTTTCAGAATAAAGTCAGTAGTGAAGACACAAGACACAGTTTTCAACCATGTGGACAAAAAAGAAAAGCAACATCATTCTTTTAAATGAAGAATCACTTCATAATCAGAGTATAAAGAAAATTAGGTAAACCTTCTAGTACATACCTAAATCTAATAGGAGTAACTTTTTAAAGGAACATTGGCTATAAAACTTTTATCTTTTCATTCTCAATTTCAGATCAATCCTACTGTTTTAACAATTTAATTTATGAATGTAAAAATGTATACCCTATTTGACCAATGAATACTGAAAAAGGGCAGCATCTGAGAGTAACAGTGTTCAGAGACTGAAATATGAAGTGCATTCTGCTTGTTTTTTATAAATTACCACAAACGCTGTGTGTTGTACATAGCCCATTAGAGCATCATACTCCACAACTGGACTGCTTTAACAAAACACAAATTTCAATGCCGGTATCTATCTTCTAAATAAATCTTGTGTTTCTAAACCTTATGTCCAGCGCAATGATTTGTTAATTTACTTCTCTCACATTCAATAGCATCACTTTTATTACTCCTCTTTTTCCTTGGCATTCAGACTTTATATTTATCTGTTGCTGCAAATTTTCAACATAAGGAGACAGCTACCTCTCTCTAAGGCTGTGAAGAGTTTTCCATTTCAATTCTGGTTTGGACATACAGTCCTTTAACTTCTTCATAAAGTCTTTTCCACCTCAAATTTGGCAAGTGTGGTTTAGGACCAGATATTTTTCCCCCATTCAAATTTTGAGATGAATCAGAGCAGCTGCTTCCAAGATACCAATATAAACAAATGTGGTGTAAATCGTGTATGAAAAAGTCTTATGAAGGTTTTTGTCCATTCAGACCTCAAAATAGCTTGGCCCAGAAATTTCAAATTTGGATTTATCCATCCTTCCTTGCTGAGATACAAACCATGGGATTATTCTTGGGAACGGATATTTATTCTGGAAGGTATGCAGAATCTTGCTTCAGTTTGATAAAAGATCATGGATATTTACAAATGCATTGCGAAATACATAAAGGACTGTACCACTTCAAAAGTATGGTTGACCCCATAGTTCTATAAGAAAAAAGTGGGGAGGAGGCTCATTTCACTCCCAGGGGATCATATCACAAAACTACCATAAGCAGCTTGGCAGTCAAAGAAGGGAAGCAAAGGATCACTCCCAAAGGATACCCTTCACACCACTTAACATGGTCACTCCAGGTTAGAGTTGAAACACAATGACCAGAATATAGGAGGAAACTTACACTGCAACTGACAATGAAGTCCCTGCACTGCAGATAAATAGAGGACTTTGCTTTCTGAGGTTGTCAGCCTGGCACCTTCTACCAATAATAAATTCAATTATATTTAAAAAAAAACAGAGGCGAAAGCAAGGAAACAATATAACAAATCCACAGCTGCTTGGCATATCAGATGTTTACAAGATGCTGGCAGTGGCTCTCTAAAGGTTAATTACCCAAAACTGTTAGGAAAAGATTTTTAAAAACATATTTAAATACATGCCAATATCGATTTTGCTCTGGTTACATTTAAAAAATAATTTTAAATTGCCATTTAGCACGATCAAACACCAAGGTGGCACTACCTTAGAAACTGTTCCTTCTATGAAGAAATAGCTATTATTCTTGCAAACTTACTACAGTATTTCACACAAAGTACTTATTGAACAAAATGTATGAGTAGGACTGTGACAAACTGAGGAAATGTCTGTATTATTTCTTAGGAATATTAGGTACAATTTGATTTCCCTGCTCAATTTTATAGTGCTACCTGACAGAATGCACGGAGTTAAATCAAAGGTTTCTGTAAGGAACACAGGAAGTGTAAACCATGACACTTAACTCCTTTGAAGATAACAATGGCTAGGCCACCAATTGGGAGATGAAGCTATTTGGTTGGCACCACCAATTAGGATGTTTTTCTCTTCCCAAGGCTAGAGACTGGCCTACACTACTGGCCGGATCGATGGGCAGCAATCGATCCAGCAGGCGCTGATTTATCGTGTCTGGTATAGACGTGATAAATCAACCACTGATTGCTCTAGCGTGGACTCCGGTACTCCACCTCAATGAAAAGCATGAAGGGAATTGAAAGGAAAGCATCTTCTGTTGACACACAGCAGTGAAGACACCGCGGTAAATAGATCTAAGTACGTCAACTTCAGTTATGTTATTCATGTAGCTGAAGCTGCATAACTTAGATGGATCCTCCCCGCAGTGTAGACCAGCCCTAGGGTTGAGATCCAAGGATTCTGAGGAGTTAAAGTGGTGCCCCTGACAGAAAGGGAGGGGGAAAGTGGTCAACTCAGCTGGAAGCTGACAGAGACCTAGGGCTTGTCTACATTTAAAACACTACTGATGGACTTGCTAGGGAACACCATGGACAGCCGGGGAGATTGTAATGCAGAGATCCAGTGAGAGAGTGGTTGTACTTCAGGATCCGATCCCAGAGGGACGTGAACACATGTGCCCACTGCACTGTTGTACTGCTTTAGTGTAGACACTACCTGAGTCAACAGCAAGGGGTCTTCCGTTGAAGTAGGTAATCCACCTCCCTGAGAGGCAGAAACTAAGTTCATTTTTCTGGCTCTTCTCTGGACTTTCTCCAATTTGTTCACATCTTTCCTGAAATGTGGTACCCATAAAGGGTATGCAGTTGAGGTCTGATCAGCACAGAGTAGAGCAGAAGAATTACTTCTCATGACTTGCTTACAACACTCCTGCCAATGCAGCCCAGAATGATGTTTGCTTTTTTTTTTTTTGCAACAGTGTTACATGTTGACTCATAATGTAGCTGGTGATCCTCTATGACCCCCAGATCCCTTTCTGCAGTACTCCTTCCTAGGCAGTCACTTCTCATTTTGCACGTGTGCAATTCATTGTTCCTTTCCAAGTGGAGTACTTTACATTTGTCCTTAATAGATTTCATCCTATGTACTTCAGACCATTTCTCCTGATCATTTTGAATTTTAATCCTATCCTCCAAAGCACTTACAAAGTTGGGGATGATACCTACCTGAGGGGAGAGGGTTGTAAGTGTATTCTCTATGCCAGCGGTAGGCAACCTATCGCATGGGTGCCGAAGGCAGCACACGAGCTGATTTTCAGTGGCACTCACACTGCCTGGGTCCTGGCCACTGGTCTGGGGGGCTCTGCATTTTAATTTAATTTTAAATGAAGCTTCTTAAACATTTTAAAAGCCTTATTTACTTTACATACAACAGTAGTTTAGTTATATATTATAGAAAGAGACCTTCTAAAAATGTTAACATGTATTACTGGCATGCGAAACCTTAAATTAGAGTGAATAAATGAAGATTTGGCACACTACTTCTGAAAGGTTGCCGATCCCTGCTTTATGCCATTATCTAGATCATTGGAGAAGATATAGAACAGAACTGGACCAGAACCAATCCCTTGATATGCCCGTAGAGCTTGACCATGAACTATTGATAATTATTCTCTGGGAACAGTTTTCCAACCAGTTATGCACCCATTCAACAGTAGCTCCACCTAGGTTATATTTCCCTAGTATGTTTAAGAAAAGGTCATAAACCTCTGCCCATCTGAGCAAATAAATTGTATCTGGTTTTGGAGATACTGCTTCTGTGCCACTGCATATTACAACCAGTCACAACCCCCTGAAAAAGAATTCTGTCCAGGTCCAAGCCCAGCTGGACTTGCTAGGGAACAGCACTGGCAGCCAAGGGGGATGTACTGCAGAGCCCTAGGCAGAGTGGTTGGATTGCAAGATCTCACTTGAAAAGGGGTGCTCTTGGAGAACTGCAGAAGGGTATGTAAGGGTATTTTGTTCAGCAACATCATTAGTAAATGGTATTTCCAAAGGACAGGATGTATGTTAGGAGCTTCCATCATTTTCAAGGTGTAGCAGGTCCAACTTAATCACCACAGAAGTCTGCAAGATGGCTTGCTCTTCCCCTCCCTGGAATGCTGTTTTTCCCTTTGCATAGGAGAGTCATAAGTAGGAAACTGAATAGTTATTTTTTCATTAATTCCTCAGCTGGAGTGAGGTACTGCAGTGTTTTATTTTCCATGCCAAATCACATCTGCCTACTCTAAGTAGACACCATTATGTCAATGGGAAACAATGAAGACCAGAAGTGATAACTTGCTGTGGGCTGTAAGGTCATGGGGTACATCCACAGACTAATTCTTTCAATCAGGTTTTCTTTGTTATGTCTATCGCATTACCCTCCTTCTTATCATTATGTCTGCCTCACTATTGTTCCAGCTCTCTGCCAAACTGTTCTGTTTTACATCTGCCTATTGTACTGAGACTCAGTACTTCAGTATAGTATTATCACACAATACCTATTTTCATAACCACCTAATTGGAGCAGCCAAAACTACCGTCCTACATTTCAAAACTCTGTCAGAACCAATAATAAAATAAACTGAGTAATAGAAAGAAACTGGGGCACCGGGGGTGCGGGGGGGGGGGGGCAAGGCCAGATAGACTCAGGAGTATTCTTTGTGGATAAAGATTGCCATTAACTATAACACTACATATATTTATAATCCGAAGCATTCCAAAGGCAAATATTCACTCATCGAAAACTTCTTATTAAGGTAGGGGTCAAAGTCACAAGTTGATAATAGTTAACTGTAACTATCCATCAGAAGCAGTGACTATCAATTCATATCATGTTCACAACTGTAGTATTTACTATAACTTCCATTTGTCTGCTTGAATAATATTCTTCTGAATTTTCACTCTCTACATAGTGCAGACCTTCACTCACTCACTCTTCGGTTAGTCTTATTTCATTGCTTACTTCTTAAGGATATAGTATTGCCCACCTTTCTGTACTGCTACATAATTGCGCCCTTCTCCTCCCCCCACCCCGGATAAAAGTTTGTGTCCAAAGTCACAAACTGCTAGCCATGTCAAGAACAGAAACCAGGTCACCCAACTGGCAATGCTACAGTCAAGCCAATATTTAATAAATGCCTTTAAAAAGCGAGATACTAGTTAATGTTAGATCACACATCCAATTAAAGATTTCTGTTTGGACCACTTAGCTATATGGTCTTTTTGTTAGTGTGGTATTTGCCCATTGTTGATTCTCAACACATTTTTCCCCGTCAACACTATTTTTTCTCTCTCTCCCTTTTAGTTAAAAATGAAGGAGATGAAGCTTGAAACCTCATTAAGGAAATGACCTATGCACAAAGAAAACAGCCAGAGCTCGTTATTCAAGTTGTAGCTCTTGCTAGTTTTCTGGGGAAATCTGATGAATAATCTACAGCATGATGGCCTTTGTACCACAACACATACACACTATATTATCAGCGGGTATTACAATCCATCAACATAAATAGTGAACACATTGTTTGGCAAAAACTTTGCAGTTGGGAAAAATCTTCCTCCCAACCTTGTTTCTGAGACTTACAACACATGCAACTAAATCTGTTAATGGGAAACAACAGTCCAAGGAGATTTAATCTCTCCTTGCTGAGTGCATATAGCTCTCCACTCATGCCACAGGGACTTGCAAATGTGTCAACTGCAGACTAGGAAACAGATCCCCTTGTTCTGCCCATTTTTGTAGCAACAGTTCTTCCTCGCTTTTCTCTCAACAAAAGGGCCCAATAAATAAATTAATTGACTGCAGGGCTGGGGCATAATTGCCTTTGTGTTTGTTTGTAGGTATGTGGTTACACTTCAAACATTTCAGCAGCTGAGTACTGTACAGCCCACGCTGGGAAGGCTTTTGTTAACTGAAACAACCTTTATCCAGGATTTTTCTTTTAAATTAAATGTAAATCAAATTTGGCTTTATGTTCTGCAATGTAAACCACATTATTTATCTCTAACACGTTTAGAGACACACTTCGGTATAGTTTATTTATACAAATATGAAGGCCCTTAAACAGCTTTTGTTTTGTTCCCACAGACCTAGGAATTATTTTTGAAACTCAAGAACTGATTACACCAGGATCACCAGACTTCACCTCACCAAAAAAACTGCAAAACATAGTAACATGCTAGAATGCCAGCGTACAGTACAGAAACAAACTATTCCATTTCATTTCAGTCTGTAGCACTCACAAACATGAAGAGAAGTTACACAGCGGTGTATTTCTCAGAAAAAAATTATGGAGCCTTAGCACTGTAAAGTACCCGAAACAGCTTTGTTTTGCTTAGTCAATAAACCACTACTAATGATAATGTAACTATGAATTAAAGATGAATCAGTCTGCATAACGAGAGAAGAGTACCCACTAATAATAGTCAAATCAATACTATAAAGTCCTAAAGAGAGCAGTTTGCTCTCTTTCAGGCTAACAGTAATTAATTTCCTTTTTTTCTCCTTATACCAGAAGAATCTAGAGAAAGAATGGTTTATTCACCTAAAAGATCTTTAATTAGAAAGAGAATATATTTGGATAAGCAGTTATAATACACTTCTTGGTTTGTTTATGGCACTTTAAAAAAAATCATCAAGATTGCACACACACATACACAAAACACCACATGTACTCAGAGCAGAAATGTGTGCCATGAGCTACCTAAATGGAAACAAAAGATTCTCAGCAATATTTGAATTATAACCATTTGGAATTTTTCCTGCTTTTAGAAAATACTCTGTTTCATCTTCATCCAGTTAGTAAAATTTCTGCAGCACATTTTTGCAACACAACTATCCCTGTTTTAAAACTGAGTATAGGGAGACATAGATAAATATTATCATACATTTGCTGTATATATTTCGATGTTGCATAATAAAAATGATATTCCTGTGTTGATTTTTTAAATATACAACAGTTAATGAAACATTTTATAATACTGAGTAGAAAGATTTAGACTTAATTATAGTGGATTTGATTAAGGCACCCCCGTCTCCTTCTGAAATTAATTAGTTGATGGCCCTGACATCTCCTAGAAGGTGCTTAGTACCTTGCAGGGCTGGAACCTGTATGTACAAGCAACTAGGCAAAATGACAGGTTATCTACAGGCCAGATGATTTTCTGGTTCCAAGAGAGAAAGCCATTACTTTTTAAGAACAGAATCTGTTAATATTCACTGTTTTTGAACTCTTCAAGATTAATTTCTGCAGACAGCAAGCTTAAGAATTGAAGTTGCTACAATTAATAGTATATCATTGCAATAATGATATTCAGTGAGTAGCTCTATAAATTATATTTTAATATGTGCATTTTCCCCATATAATGTATAGCAAACAAGTGACTATTTTTCTTTGTTCAGAAACATTTATATGAAGACACTTTTGAGATATCCACCTCTATTTTGCTAATCAGCTCTGAACATAGAACAAAAAACCCACACCAAGTCACTGTTTACTGCCGATCAATCAATCCTTAACTCCCCTCTGCTGAACACAAAGCAGTTTTAGCTGAACTGAACTCCAGGCCTCAAATCAGGAAGACACTTAAGCTTGTGAGTAGCCCCACTGTGGTAAACAACATAGGAACTTACATAACCAAGCATGTAAGTTAAGTACTCTGTGAATCAGGGCCTCTGCTGTTACTTCTGACAAATACGTGTTTTAAGGTTTCCAACCCTAACGCCATCAAGCTCAACAAATTTAACGACTTGGAGACTGAGCTTGAGCTTCAGTGCTTCTCCAGAGGCTGCATTAAAGATTTGAAATCTAGAGTCAAATCTTTATTATGTGGGGCTTTTGTCAATCAATCAGTGTGACTGTAAACAGTGCACAAGACAATGGCGAGACACAATCAGTGCCAATACTAGATTGGTCATTTTAACCCGAAGGAAAATTAGTATCTGTAAATTCTTCCAAATTCCCACTTGCAATGTAAACATCCTGGGCTTCATTTGGAAGCTTGCTTTCATTCCACAAAATATAATCTGTTTCTTATTAAGGCAGATCTGTGTGTACCTCAATAAAATGTAATTGTGGCAACCAGATATTCTGTTTGCATTTGGAGGCACTGCAGAGTATGTGCAGCATACACAGGACTGCCAGAGGCATACATCTGTTTGTGCAGTTCTAGTTCAGTAGTTTAAGGAATGAAGTATCACCTCATTACAGAACTGCCATGTATGAGTGAATTTGTGGAGCTTGCCCTCCTCACAGTAAGACAGTTCTAATCTCCTTGCAACCCACAGTGGCAGCACAGAGATGAAGTGTTAAGCTTATCAGGCCTCATCTGTAACATCACCTACTTACTTAAACCCAGGCCATCTATTACTCTGTCATTTCTTTGTTCCTGAGGTGCCTGAATGCATAATAGCCAATACTGAAAGATACAAGATATCTTCAAGGCTTCCAGAGAGGAGCATCCTTTTTAAAAAAAAAAACAAAAAAACAGCAAAATGAAAACAATTCACAAGTCTTATGTGTAGCTTGCTCTAAATACATTTTCCACCCCAAACTGAAAATCTATTTTATGCTATCATTGTATTCTCTATTATAAGACTATTCGAACATTTAAATGAGTTAATCCTTTAATGTTTGTGTTGGAATTGCTGATTCTAAAACAGTGTGTATTTTTTATTATATACGAAGGGTACTATGGTGGGATTTTTTGATTCAGTACTATTTTTAAATTTCAGATTTTATTCCATATTGAAGATAATTTCCATTGGCACATTCAACTGTTTGTCTCAACTTAAGGTCTTACCAAACACACTCTAACGAGAGTGATCAGTTAACACTCATTGTTTCATGTTCTGTGTGTGTGTGTGTGTGTGTGTGTGTGTGTGTGTTAGTGTACACACACACACTTTCCTACTGTATTTTCCACTGCATGCATCCAGCGAAGTGAGGTGTAGTCCATGAAAGCTTATGCCCAAATAAATTTGTTAGTCTCTAAGGTGCCACAAGTACTCCTGTTCTTTTTACGGCTACTGCTCTGAAATCTGCAAGGTCTGTTCCCGGTGTAGCATATATCTTAGGTATGCGACACCGGGAACAGACCTTGCAGATTTCAGAGTAGCAACCGTGTTAGCCTGTAGCCGTAAAAAGAACAGGAGTACTGACATGTTGGGGGAATGGAGCCTGCATACATATGCAAAGAAAAAAGGTATGCAGCAGTTGTTCGGAGACTATGTCTCTCCTTGTGTTGCTACCCAGGTAGTCCAAGCAGGCGAAAAACAGGATGCATCACAGTCTCTTACTCCCCCTTTGCATGCAATGGAAATCTGTGGGTCTGCAGACTGCCTAATATTTCCAAAAGCATCCAACACCGCCATTCAAAATTTTTTTTAGAGGTCCGTAAATGAAAAAAGGTTGAAAACCACCAACTTAAAAGGTACTAAAGTTGCCATGTAACATTTGTGGAATACTGTCCACAGGCCTGCACTGAGGAGCCTCAGCTCAATCTGGAACATTTATAGGCGTTTGTTTTGGGGGTGGTTGGTTTTTTTTAAAGCATTTTAAATTATTCTAAATCAGCAATTAGTACTTGGGCTCTTCAAATCTTCAGTTGTAACAGCAAAATATGAGCCAAGTCCGAAGATGCTGCCAGTCTCACCATTAGTTCCTTGCAAGTCAGAAACGTAAAATTATATATTTACGAGAGATCATTTATAGCAGCCAATTAAATCACTTTGCAATAACAGTGTACATTAAAGAATGCTAATTCAATTCCTGCCAGCACTGCAGCTCCCTGTCAATACTGCATTTAAAAATCCTTATGGGATAAACATGAAGGTATCCTAGCCACACTGCATCATATTTACATTTTTCTTGTAGAAAGGAGCTTCTAATCATAGTGTTAGTAGTGGTAGTGTTAGAACAAAAGCGCTGTTCATACCTGACGTTACCCATGTTCGGATAATTGAATAAACCCACTTTCACTGGACTGTTTCAAGTGACAGCTGGTGCTTGCATCCACCTATATGATATTGAAGAGTACATGCCACTATAACATGCCAACATGCTTATAGTTTGTTACTGAATTAGTACCAAAAAAGAATACAGGTGCAAAAAAATTAAGGACAGTGCAGAAGGTCAGGGTTCTGGTCCTCAATATTTAAAAATGCTGTAGTAAGGTAACTTTTCTAAAGCATACTAAAGTATTCCATTAAGTATATATTCACTAGTTATCAATTTTGGAATCGTTCAATTCTTCTGATATCTGGGCTGATGATCTCACCAGTTATAATCTTCTGCCAAAAAAGACTGAGCCTACACAGCCTGTATACATTTGAAATTAGTCACCTTTCAGAAATAAACTGTTTATTACATAATTAGCGACTAAAGAAGTCACCTATGCTCTATCATTTTAGGGATCCATTAACATCCCACGAAGGAGCCCAGGGATAGGCTACTTTCTCCTTCCTGTCTGGCTCAGGTGATCCAATGGGTAAGATCACTTCCTGTAAAAGAAAAACCACAGGGACAGCATGTGGCATGCTCAAGTGTTGCCCTCAGAAAAGCCTCTTATTACTGCAGGATGACAAGAAGAGATGTGCCAAACCAAACAGTACAATTTACAGAAATCTAATGTCCCTATGTGACTGCTCCTGAATATTTTACTGTTATATCTTCTGTAATCCCCATCTTTTTATTCCTTTAATTAGCACATTGCAGCTATAATCCTGCCCTGAGAAAAACCTTAACAAGCAGACAAATTTTGGTCGTCTTTGGCTTTCTTTAGAATCCTCTCCCCAGTCTAACTTTCTACATAATATTAACATATTGCAGGATATCACATTTGGGCAGAGGGGACATGAGGTTTTGAAGTTGTCAGTGAATTCATTTAAGACAACTCTTTGGTTCAAGTATTTTTATAACAGTATCAAAGCTGTTTTCCATTCAAAGCTCTTCTGCATAATACACATACACAATGTTGGTATTCTTCTTCAGAAGTTCAGGTTCCTCTATTTTAAGATGTTTTTCCTTCTGTGGTTCTCCTTCTTTCGGAAGTATAATGAGAAAGTGCCAAAAGAGGGAAATTTGACTAAGAAGACCAGAAGATGTAAGTTCTCTTCCCAGCCACAGACTTAATGTGACTGAATTCATTTAAATTGTCTATATCCACCTTTCTGCACTCATAACAATGGACACAATAACTCTTCATCTCCTAGGACTGTTTTGAAGATTAAATCAAATCATGCTTAGAGATCTTTGGACAAAAGGAATGTGTGAAGAGTATCATTAACATATTTCCACCTCAATTTGAACCTCTTTGGGAAACGGCCTTCCCATTCTTTTGATGCTGCTCCTTCCAATCTAGCCTCCCTGAAATATTTTAGTGAATGAAGGCAGATTTTTTTGTGGAGAGGGGATTAAAATGTATACATATGAATACTTTGCACATAGCACATTAATTCTAATAACCTCAAAACACCTTACACTAGAAACAGTGACCCGTTTTACAGATAGGAAAACTGAAACAGACAGGAAGTTAAGTTATTTGATCACACCCACATAGTGAATCAGTGGTACAGTAACAGTCCAGATCTTGACTCCAATCATCCTACATGTACACAAGATCATACAGCTTCCATTTTCTTATTAAATCTCAGGAATTTTTCCAAATATAATTTGTATTGGGACATCTAGAGCAACAAAGTTGTCTCCAGCAGAATCTTCTTTACTGCTTTTCAAAATTAATTTTGTGTACCTCAAGTAATGGGACTTCTCTCTCCCCCTTTAGGAGATTATTCCACAGTATAGCAGCTCTCACTCTTAGTCCCTGATATTTTAACCTAGGTTTTTCCTGTTGCATCTGGGTATATGCCATCTTGTCCAATCATTAATTTTCTTTCCTTTGTGTTTGCAGCCTTCATATATTTGTAAATTCTCATCATGTATTCCCAGTTGTTGCTTATCGCGCGCGCGTGTGTGTGTGTGTGTGTGTGTGTATTAGAAAATACTTTATTTCTTCTCAATCTTTTTTTTTTAAATATATAAATTAATACTTCCAGACCCCTCATTATTGTGTTCCTCTTCTCTCTGTCTCCAGTTTGCCTACACATTCTAGTATTAAAGTGCCTAGAAATGAACATCATATTTCAGGTTTCAGAGTAGCAGCCCTGTTAGTCTGTATTCGCAAAAAGAACAGGAGTCCTTGTGGCACCTTAGAGACTAACACATTTATTTGAGCATAAACTTTTGTGGGCTACAGCCCACTTCATCGTATGCATAGACTGGAACATACAGTCACTGCATCCGATGAAGTGGGCTGTAGCCCACAAAAGTTTATGCTCAAATAAATGTGTTAGTCTTTAATGTGCCACAAGTACTCCTGTTCTTTTTGCATATTATTTCAGGCATCATTTCACCAGTTGTATGGAAAGTGACAAATCACCATTCTGCTCCAGGATATGCTGTTACTGCATAGCTAACACATATGTACTAGGCTTGATTTTTAAGTCTCCGCGTGAGACAAAAGCAAGGGTGGGCAAACTTTTTGGGCCAACGGCCACATCTGGGTGGGGAAATTGTATGCAGGGCTCGGGCAGGGAGTTGGTGTGTGGCAAGGAGTTCAGGATGTGGGAGGGGGTGCGCTGTGCAGGATGGGGCTCAGGGCAAGGGATTGGGGCAGAGGAGGGGTGCAGGGTATATGAGAGGGCTCAGGGAAAGGAGCTGGGGTGCAGGAGGGGTCCAGGGTGCAGGAGGGGGCTCAGGGCAAGGGTGCAGATTGTGGGAGGGGACTGGGGTGCAGAAGGGGTGAAAGGTGCAGGCAGGGCGTTTAGGGCAGGGAGTTGGGGGGGTGGAGTGCAGCAGGAGTTCAAGCTCCGGCCCAGCGCCGCTTATCTGAAGCGGCTCTGGGATGGCAGTGGTGCACACCGGGGCCAGGGCCGCTCCAGGAAGCGCTGTGACCCCTGGAGATGGGAAGGCGGAGAGCTCTGGGTATGCTGCCCTTGCTGCACCTCCAAGTACCTCTCTCGAAGCTCCAGTTAGCCGCAGTTCCCCATTCCTGGCCAATGGGAGCTACAGAAGGCGGTGCCTGGAGGCAAGGGCAACGAAGGTGGAGCCCTTTGACCCCCCCACCCGGGGGTTACTTTTGAGAGCTGCATCGGGCTCGTGGCATCATGGGGGGGGCAATCCCGCAGGCTGGAGCCAAAGCTCTCAGGGGCCGGATCCAGCCCACGGGCCGTAGTTTGTCCACCCCTGGACTAAAGTCTCTACAATGACATCTACAAAACAAACCAAGTTTAATGCAAATGGTTTCTCCATCGACTTTCAGGATACTTACAAGTTACATTGTGTGTTGAGTTCTGCAGAATTCACTTAATATATTTGGCAATAAGTTTACAGAAGCCATTTAAGACACCTCTAAGCTGAGAACAAACATGAAAAAATTCATTCTTAAAGTATTTTTAGTTAGGAAAGTTAGCATAACCAACACTGAGGTTTAAAATAAAAGCTGCATTTTGGAGAAGAAAAATGGTGTTAAGACACTGGACTCGGACTCAGGATATTTCGGCTCTATTCCCAGCTTTGCCATATACTACTAGTGTCTGACCTCAGACAAGTCCGATAATCTCCCATCACCTCATCTTCCCCATCTATAAATTGAGACTACTACTTCCTCCTAACCTTCTACTGTTTTGCCTATGTAGACTCCTACTCTGCAGCTACACAGGCAGACAACAATAACTGTGCAAAGCCCTATGATTTCAGAGCATTAGCAGAGCCAGTTTTCAGCAGAGTGGAGCTGGAAGGCAACGGGTCATTGGTGGTGCCACCTTCAAATACATCAATTGACTTGAAAGAGTATCACACAAACACCTAAGGGATGTTGAGGGGCAGTCAGTCTCAGCCCCCTCTCCTCCCCCTTGTTCCTTCTTCCCTATTAACTCTGCAACTGCTTCAGTGGGGTTCTGTGTGTCACAGCAGTCTGTCCACATGCTATCAACTGCAGAACTAGGGCCTTAGACTGCAAGATCTTCGGAAAGTGACCACCTTTTACTATGTCTTATGTGTCTGTGAAGTACCTCGTACAATAGAACCCCAATCTCAGTTAGGGACTATAGGCAGTACTGTAACACAAACAGTAAATCATAATAGCAAATCCAACCTAATAGCAAATCCAACTACTTCTCACTCTGCAATATGTACATCACATAAGTTCTACATGTAGAAAGAACACTGGCTAACATTTCAGGTGTTCAACAATTTGGCTAGCAAATGGTGTAAGCCTCATTTAAAAACTGAAAACGTGACGGAAATATTTATATTTCTTTATTTAAAAATACTGCGTCCTTTCAGGCTCAACTTTTTCCTTGAAACTAGAAAGAATTCCAAGTAAAATGTCACATGTATAGAATAAAAGATAATGTTCATAGTTTGCAAATGCAGCACACAATGAAGATTTGTAGCAGCAGAGAAAATAGGATGACAGTGATTTCAGGATACCTCGTTCAGGGTGGATTTGATTTAAAACGCTCATCAGGAAGACTCGATTTAATCATGGTTTTCTACATAAAAGTGCATTCTTGTTTGTTGTTATAGCCTTAACACATATTCTTCATAACTCAGAGAAAGATGTAGGAAGTACACACTATACATTTTTAAACAGTGATTTATTTTTGAAAACTTTTCAGATTAGTTTTACAGCTATATCAGAAAATAAATGATTGTTTGGTTATTTCCTTTACCAAAGGTAACTGAAGCAGATATTTATGAAGGTCACTGGGAGGTGAACTATTTCCAATTCAACAGGTTAAACATTAACATTTAGAGGATTTTCTTGCCATGTTGTATTAGGAGAATATCACCAGACAGACGTTTAAATTGTTTTAGTTAACTAAAACAACGTTAAGTAGCCTGGATTTTTTTCTTCCACAGCAAACATATAATATTTTAACAAAACAAGCATAGGTCCCTCACTTCTCACATTTATCTCCAGACTTCTTCTCCTTGTCCAGATCTATTCCACCCTCAACAATCTTCTGTTAATTGAACTTTTTGAAACTTTGCACTTTTAGAGAGAGGTAAGGGATTGACTCTGTGTACACACATTCGCAGAGGGACAATAGGGTTGAGGTCTGTTATTTCTCACCTCTAGATATTATTTATTTAAAAACTTTTTTGCTGATAACAAGCATGTTACCTCTGGAGACACAAATACACAGTTTGAGAACCGCAAAACTAAATCTCTCTGATGGTACCTTCTAGACTGAGCACTGAGTCCCATTGGGTAGATAGAAAGATTAACCGGTATAAAACTGGGTCTCTAATCCATGAACTATTGCAACTCATTTACAAAACTTTTCTTAAACATTACACGAATATATTATCTCATACTATAGAATTAGAATTTATAATCTCTATTCCATGATGAGGTATCTATGAGCTATAATATATCTTAATTAAAACTATCTTTAGATAGGTTTTTCCCTCAAAAAGCATTTTATCAAAAAATCAGATTTTTTAATTTTTTTAAAAATATATCATTGATTTATATCCACCCTGACCTTGATATAGTTAGACAAATTAAATAATCCTTTTTGTGCTCATCTACCACGAAATGTGTGTACACAATCTATTACGCTGTTGTAAAAAATAGCTATCCACTTCCCAAATATATAGTAACTACCTATCTTAAAACTCAGTCAAAGCTATTTCACTATCATAATATATCTTTGGGACCACTTCAGAAAAAAAATCCTATGCATCTTAATGCCATTTTGATCAACGAAACTCAAGAATCAAAAAACAGAATGTCTTCAAATGAAGCAGTATTAGTTTTAGACAACTAAGTCAATGCCCCAATAAGACAGGCACAGAACTCCAAAGGATGGAAAGTTAACACTACAGTATTTTCAAACTTTTACTTTATTACACTGTAATATAAAACCACAAAACCTTCAAATGTTCAATTAATACTTACAATGAGGGTCAGACAAGACTCTCTCATCTCTTTACCTGGATTCCACTGAATCAAGCAAGCCATGCCTTAAAAAGCCTCCTAATTTGTAAGTGACATCAAGTTCATTAATTATGACAGTGCACTGATTGGTGACACATCACGCTCTTGATTTTCAAAAACACACTACTAAGAAGCCCCAGTTACAGCAGTTTCTCTGATCTTGAGTTTCTCCTGCAATAGTTTGAACACTGGAAACAAAAGGGATTACTAGTATACGGAAAGAGACATCTGGAAAAGAAAAGGGAATGAAGATGGAGGAAAGGAATGGGCTAGTTTGATGTGAAAAAGGAGATGAGATCCACATGTTTAACAACATTTAGAAAAAAAAAAATCACACAATTTGGAATTATGGAACTGTAATTCTACTTCCGGATTCCTGGTGACAGCACATCACAAACTTCATTCTTGAGGTTTATGTCAACGGTGAAATTATGCGTCTGTAATTCACCATTGCCTCTATTTAGTCTAAGTATTATGGTTGCCTGCATTTCATTTGTACATAGCACGTACTCACATACGCATTAGCCATGGACCTTTATGTGCCTGCATCAGTTTTCCTTCAAGAGCCAAGTGTGGAATCCATCCTAATGGGACATAACAAAATCTAACTGCAAAAGCAATTTTCTTGTGTGCCAGATTCTTCCAATCCAAAAATAATATGGAAAGAAGTCTAAACAAACTCTATGCACTCCTAAAAGATCTCCTAGAAACATACACCTGACTTTATCAATTTTTTTGGAAGTCAAAAAACTAAACTAAACCCAGGATAGATACATAAACAAGCTGCACATATGCCATAAATATTAGCAGGTGGGTAAAGAATCTCCTATATTAACCAAAATGTCAAAGTAAAGTACAGCAGTGTGTGTTGTATTATTAAAAGTATACAGTAAGTATTAATATGTTGCATTCAGTTGCCTTGAAAAGGTGTCACAAAAATTTACCAGCCCAGGCACAAAATCTCACCCTTTGTTGTGATGCTAATAATAAAAAAGATTATTTAATCAGCCAGAAAAAAAAATTACTTATCGGAGGTGCATGGTTGAGTAGATGTTTTACGAGACTGGTATAATCTGGTATATATGTGTACAATAAATCACTTTCACATTGTTCCACACCCAAACAAAAACAGAGTGTAACAACACAGAGCCCAATCCTGTAACCCTTTCCCCACCTGAGTTCTCATACTGACATCACTGGGACTCCTACATAGGTAAAGATTTTTCACATAAATAAAAAACTCAGGAATGGTCTTTTAAACTGCTGAGCATGTGTAGGTAGCATGAAATAAATATTTCAAAATACTGAAAATATAATTTGGATGGTAAATATAATTTGGATGATAAAAATCAAGAATTCACAAAACAGCATGTAACAGCTTTACATAAAATTATGGAAAGTTCATAACAGTGTTTTAGACCTCTTCTCAGCATTCCTTTGGCTAAAGTGAAGATTGAAAATATTCAGATGTGCACTGTCTTGCTACAGTAACACTGTATTCTAATACTTTACTGAGAGATTGAACTGATTTCTTGTGCATTAACAATATTTCAAGTTTTCATTTACTGCAAATATTGAACACAAGATGTTTTAAAATATGCAGCTTGCACCTAATTAACAGCCCTAAGCGTTTCTGAACTCAACTGAATGATGCAGTGTTTCTGATACTGCTGCTATACATTGCTGATTCATAAGACAATATTAAACCTACCTTTTTGGAAGTGTTATTTTTCCTTTTAGCATACTGAATCCCCATCACAGAAATCACTGGTGAACAAGATGTTCCAGTTCAGGGCTTCATCCTGCAATCCTCATTCAGGCAAATCTCCTTTTGTTACCACTGGGAGTTTTGCCTGAGTGAGGACTACAGAGCTTGATTTTTTTCAGGGTCACTCTCCCACTAACTCTTAGAGGATATGGACACCCCCCAATGTAATTCTAGCCGCATCATTCACAGTTGCCAATGGTTTACTCTATATTTGACATGTGAATCATCATCAATAAACCGAGAAAAGCCATTACATTTTACCATGCCAATTTGGCTCTCATGCTCACTCCATAAATATACACTAGGAAATTTTTTTGTTGGAATCAACGTTATTGCACATGAATGGTGACCACTTTTCAAAACAAAATAACCAAGCTCATTTCTACATGGTATTTTTATGTTTCTCATATTTCCAAATGTAATTGTCCATAACATGGATTAGGACTCTACATTTTCTACTACAAAAGGACAAAGCGGTCGGGGGGTGGGGAGGTTTTGTTCATTTAGCTAAAAATGATCCAAAATGGTTATTTTTAAATATTATAAAAACCAACCTGAAGTGTCTGTTGCTATGCTGAGACTTCTTCTGCCATTATTTTAGCTCAGAGATCATTAATATGCCTAAATCAAAAGCTCATTAAACCTTTTTAGTTCTCAAATAAAGACTAATGGACCAAAATCTTCCTTCAGTTATACATATGCACCACACCAAAGTCAATGGAATTTAGTGCCAAATTTTGTTAGAAAGAGCCTTGTGAGAGATAAGAGATTCCACAACCACAGAACTTACACAGCCTTTCATCACACTTAACTCTGTTTGCAGCTGACTTGACTTCCCCCTTACTTTTTATTTTTTTTTTAAAGAACAGTTTCTTGCACCTGTGGCTGCATAAGCAACTTTCCCAGCTCAATGGACTCATCTTCTCACCCAGAGGACAAGATACTAGGGGGAGCCTGCTACAAGCTACATCACTCATTCGCTCACAGAAATCTCTCTCTGTCCCCTCTCAAATGTCTTCAGACTAGTGCAGTGGTCACCAACTGGCAGATCGCGAACGACTGGTCAATCCTGAAGCCACTGATAGCCAATTGCAATCTCTGGGTGCTAAAAGTCCAGCGGCACAGCAGGGCTAAGGCAAGCTCTCTGCCTGTGCTGGCCCCGCACCGCTCCCGGAAGCGCCCCGCATGCCCCCGGCCTGCGGCCCCTGCAGAGGGGGAGGGCAAGGGTCTCCATGCACTGCCCTGCATGCAGGAACCACCTCCTCAGCTCCCACTGGCTAGGAACGGGGAACTGTAGCAGGCAGTGCTTGCAGGAAGGGGCAGTGCACGGAGACCCCTGCCCCACCAGAGGCGTGCAGGCTGCTTCTGGGATCGGCATGGGCTTGGAATAAACAGGGAGCCTGCCTTATCCCTGCTGCACCACCAAATGGGAGCCGCCCAAGGTAAGTGTCGCCTGGTGGGAGCCCACACCCCAACCTCCTAACCCCTCCCGGAGCCAACACCCTGTACCTCCTGCTGCACCCCAAGCCCTGCCCCAGCCCTGAGCCACCTCCCAGAGCCAGCACCCCATATCCCCTCCTAAATCCCAACACTCTGCTCCAGCCTGGAGCCCCCTCCTGCACCCAAACTCCCTTTCACAATCCAAACCCCTCGGCCCCAACCCAGAGCCCGCACTCCTCCTGCACCTCAATTCCCTGCCCCAGCCCAGGGAAAGTGAGTGACGGAGGGATGGGGAATGGAGAGAGGGGGGCGGGGCCTCAGGGAAGGGGGAGGCAGATCCTGGGTTGCACTTCAATTAAAAAAACCATCTTGTGCGTAAAAAGGTTGGAGACCACTGGGCTGGTGGCTAACTGCTTTTATAGTAGTGTCACTGTTTTGTGTATTATGATGCACTCCAGCATGCCTGCTCTTTAAAGTTAGGGGGCTAACAGTCTATTCCAAAACTCTGAGGAAAAAAGGCAAAAGAACTGACAAAAGAAAGAAAGAAAAAGCCTTGAAAAAAATCCTGTCTCTAGGCTAAATAAATTTAAAGAGATAGGCAACTTTCAACTGACAATGACCATTTTGTGGATATTCCAGGAGATTTCCTGGTGGTCCTGTGGGCCAATTACATGGTGAGGCTGTGATTCAAATGCATAAATGAGGGTAGAATTTGGCCTCAGATCTTTAACTAGAGTGAATGATATAATTTGTCTAATTAATAGCGTCTATTTAATCACCATACACCCATTAAAACACCTGCTTTTGTAGCATTCAGATTTTCTATGTTCCCTGGCTTAAAGCATATTTAAGGAAACAAATTACAATATTAAAAAGCACAAAAAAGGAGCTAAGTCGAGAAGTGGCTAAGAAAATTCAAATCAAATTGCAACATCTGAAAAAAGCAGTTACACAAGACATTCATGTAGCTTCAAATATGTTGCTTGAAGATGTAGGTGTGACCGATACAGCGATTTCCTGCAATGTCTGACAGGAGACAAATTAGCATTTTTAAAGGCAGCATTAGGTATTATATTGGGACCCAGCAGAGGAGGAGCTAGAAACACAGCTGTCTGCTGTGAAGATTTTATTGTTCTTTTGACAGCAAAACTGAAACCAAATCAGAAGTGAGGCTTTTCATGGGGATGAGGGAGAGTGCTCAAACTTTAAAGGGACAGGCCACCGTATTAGATACATTTTTGCTTTCATAGCTATACCAAGTCCTTTGTTAGAGAACATACATTCATGTAAGATATCCATGTTGGGAAAAACCACTTTTTAAGAGTGGGTATGGTCACAAAAGTGACAGTAAAAATGGCACCTTCTATTCAGTGGTTGCTGCAGCTCATGAGAGATGTATCCAGATATGTAATAAAAGGCAGAATTGTTTTATAGAAAGGCACACTGTATATGGTATGAAATTTGCTATGCAAAAATTCTAAACTAGTAGTTGCTGTACTAGCCAGTACTCTCACGAGCTGCACCCATGTAACCGAGAGCAGAACTGGGTACAAAATGCAGCCGCCAAAGACATACTGCCAACAATAAATAGATGTTTTGGGATAAATAAGGGCACAACCTACTTACTGTGAGGCATGGAAGCCTCTAATCAGTTAGTTATTACAGGGCAGATCATCAGCTGGTGTAAGTTGCCATAACTCCACCCAAGTCAACAGAGCTATTATAACTTACACCTGCTCAAGATCACCCTTATTAGTTCAATGGTCGGAGTTAGTTACTTTAAAAATACTGGGTGTAGTCCGGGATCCATTGAAGTTAATGGCATAACTCCCACTGTCCTCCCAGGAGCCTAGGATTTCCTAGGTAAGGGGTAGGAAATGCATGTGACACAAAATGCAGGTCTTTGTCAGTATGTGTGCTGTGCAAATATGAATGAATTAACTTTTGTTAATTAGCAGGCTTTTGCTTTTTGGTGGGCCCTGAAATAATCTTGGAACATAGGAGGATATATGGGACATGGGGTTCATTGTGCAAAAAGGATGTTTAAATAACTTTGGATCTTTAAGAGGTGTGTTTGAGCTTAGGAGGCATGAGCATTCATTATTTTTCCTTAGGGAGAATAAATAAATGTGATCATAAAATTAATGTCATTCACAGAGGACCGATGTATAATATAATGATCCATTTATTGTTTAAAGGTACCTTATCTTGTTTATGAATTGTAGGTTTCTGCAATTATGATGTCCAGTTAAATGGAAAGTTACTACTTGCATTTGGAACTCTCTACATTGGAGACACCTTCAAAAGCTTGAGCATCCAGTATCCAAGAGGGTACTGTGGATTTGGATGGCTTTTGGATAATGTAGTACAATAGCTATGTGGCCAATTTGTTGCAGAAGGCAAATGTGAGCTAATTAGGATTTTTTTAATGAACTGGAATACTTTAGAGTTTTTTTGAAGTATTATTGGTAATCTAAAAAAGACTGAGTTGGACAGGTGAGCTCTTTTACTTTAGATTTTGTTATAGGGAAGATAGGAGCACAGAGAAGCCCAAGTCTAAAAACAATTCCTGGTCTATATATTTATCCCGTTTGTCTAGTAAATTAGCAGATAATTCCTTAAATTGAATAACTGTTGTAAATTTTGGTACCACTCCCCTAGATACTGTGAGAACACTAACCCAGATCACCACCTTTTTAGGGTACAAATACTCCTAAAGTGGCATATTCAAAAACAAGAACTGGAGCAATACATAGGTATGCTCACCATTCCTGCACATGTTTGAACCATAACCTGAAATTTATAATGGAATTATATCCTCCAACTATGTACTCCAAATTAGAAGGCACCCACCTCTCCTAGATACCAACTGTCATTGGCAGGGACTAGTTGCTCCCAAGAGACTATATTACAACAGTGAAGAAATACTGTAGATAAGAAGCAGCAATGCAGCATCAAGGCAGATAGCTGTAGGTATGAACCAGAGTAATTACAGAGGCAATCAATGAATTCAAATGCCTATTATACGCAGATCTCTGGATGATAGCTGGAGAAGCTGCTGCAGGGAGGCATAAAATAGATCTCCATATGCCCCCTAGTTATTGTTCTAGCTAGGAAGTGGGGAGATACAACACATAATTAATTGGATCCTTGACAGAGATTCAGAGAGACTTAATTTAGGGTATCAATATAAGATCTTTACATAGTCCATCGAAGTTCAACCACAGTCAGTCAGTGATCAAACTCTCACTCTTCTCCTCAAGGTCCACCAGTAAAAAAGGACTCCAGATAAAATCAGCTTTCCTTGCATTCAAGTCTCACAATTAGAACTGGTCAATAGCTTTCCAAGAGAACACTTTTCAGTTGGAAAATGGTGTTTCAAAGTCTAAGTGTTTCATGGGAATGAGGCAAGCATGCTCCATTTGAAAAATAAACAGAGATAAAGCAACTGAAGGTAGATTCTACAGCAGGAAGGGAGTATCGCCATATGCACTCAGGGAGAGAGCAATAATTCCTTTTAGGGATAGCTTGAAGGACTCGTTCACATCTCCTCTTCACCCCTCAAGGAAGAGAGCAGCAGCAACATAGAGAAGGTTACACGGATATGTCCAGAATCCCTTGCAAGTGTCCACTAACTCAGACCTTCATTACTAGCAGCTGAAGAGGGATGTGTGGCCAAGCACTGCAACAACTGGCTGTCCCCCTCCTCTCCTACCCATCAAGCATCTACTCAGACCACTTTTTTAGTGTAAACAGCTGGTAATAGTCTCTCTAACAGGCTCATAGAATGTGGAGAGGCTATTATTTATCCACATAAATAGATCCTTGCTTCTCCAGGAATGCATCCTGTGGCAGGAGACCAGCAGCAGCCTGGTGGAAAATCACATGATCATGGCTGGGGAAGAGCAGAAAGACATTGCTGAAGACAGACACTACCTTAGGTCTCCTTATTGTTCTCCAGAATCAGCCCATACTGGGCTGCCCTGCCATCACCGCAAAATATTCAAGAGCCTCCTATTTCTAACATGGAGTGGAGAGCGCCTTCTATCTCCCCCTTCCCACACTCACTCCAACCGTCCATCCTAGTCCTGGGGGGGTTGGGGAAGGAATATTCATTCCTTTTCATTTGGTTTGTCTGTGCACCAGTCCTGTATTCTCCTGCCACCCTAACTGACACTGATGCATATAAAACTGAACTGAAAATGGCCACTACTAGAGTCCCTGGGTTGAAAAAAATAAAAACATTTCATTTTGAAAAATGTTGCTCAACATTTCCCGGTCAATAGGAAGTCCACGAACCACACCATTTCCAAGGAATTTCAAGTAACGAGAATTTCCTTCCATAAGCTAACACTTTATTTTAGCTATTTAGAAACGGAAAGGGTTTCACTGAAATTAAAGGAGTAGGTATTTGTTCTCCACTTAGAAAAATTTTGCCTGTGATAAAGCTGGCTACATAAGTGCCCATAATCTGTATCTGCAGAGCAACGACAACATATGTAGCATAGGTTCAACATTCCTTTTATTCTGCCCTTTAAACCAGGCTGCAATGATTTCTAAAGAAAAAAAAACCCCATGTACTTTGTGATTTTCCTTACTGTGAGATGCTGGAGTTGTAAAACATTTATCAAATAAGCAAACCTTTGAATTTCCACTCCTTAGAATTCCATAAAGCAAGCTTTACATTTTTTTTTGAAATAAATAAATAAATAAAATGTAGACACAATCTTAGAACTGTAAATGACTGAGGGTGCACTACTTCTGATGTAGCAGATAAATAAAACCTGTGTGATCACAGATCATATACTGTAACAGCAACAAAGTGGATAAGATTATGGTAATAAAGATGTAGACAGATCAATAGAAAATCTGCTATATTTAGGATAGTCAGCAAATAGTGGTACAGTATATTACCTGAGCAAAAGACAGTTTGATCATTTTCTGTTACCTTTGGTATGATCTATACGGAAAAAAAAACTTGTTTGTGTCTGTTGTCCACTGATGAATTCAAGATAAATATCAGGTAATGAGTCATACTGAATTCATTGCAATGTACCATGAGAAGGAACTGGTCATAGGCAGGCATGAAATAATGGAGAAAAACAGGAGCTTCCCTTTCCCCCAGGAAAAATAACAGCAAATTATTACATACAATAACAGGGGTGGGAGGAATATATGAATTTGTATGATAAACATCTCTATTTTTACACAAAAAAACAAAATTTTACTATTTCTTAATACTATTTAATACCTTCCTCTGTGTCACCTCATTATGGCAGTCAAAATCCCTGGCTCCCAGGAACAGCATTCAGTGTTGTAAAATATTGGCAAGTTTAATAGTAAGCTTCACTCCACTTCTGTTAAAATTGATGTTAGAAATTACATGAAAACTCTTCAGTTTAATTAATACCATGCTTTTAACACTGACAGATATAAGCAATATTCAGCAACTGCAAACATGCTGTAGATTTTGACTGAAAAATAACTATAAGCACATTTAGTGTTGTGTCAGATGCCAGGCTAAGAGGCTTACACACTGAAGTCCTGTTTATTTATAGAAACAAGTACAGAACATGGAGGGTATCCATGCATGTTTTAATAAATGTAGGGGTTAGTAGCTAGTTGCATTTCCATGGACACTGAAACTGCGGCCTCTCTCTCTCGCCTGAGTATGCCAATAACAAAGATGCCAATTAGCGGCCATCATGATGGTGGCTTTTGTTATATGGGCTACTCATTCACTTCACACACGTTTAAATGATGGGTGAAACTCAAAAGGTTTCATTCAAACAATTATCCACCGGGACCTGCCACAGCAAGACCCCTGGATGGGGTAGAGGCCAAAACTGAATGTCCCTTGAATTTTACAAAACTCTGCAGGGTTTTATTTTAGAGATGTTTGTGGAACTACTTCGCTTGGTTTTGATTCACATATGGCCACATGCTTGTATTACATTTCGAGTTTCCAACATACCTCAAAAGAAAGGTCAGTCAGCCTTGTCACGTTATCATGTCAGAACAATAAACCGACTCAGCAAAAACTTTCAATTAACATAGGCTGAGTTTTAAGTAAGCAAGTTACACATGGGTTTGGGGGGTTATTTCAATTATTTCACACAACACAATCTCCTTCATATTTCTGGATGAGAGCGCTCATTTAAAAAAAACTATTTCATCCAGTCCTAAATACTTCCAATTTTTGCATTATTCCCACAATCTGCTGACATGCTCAACAATTTAAAGTCTTTGCATAAGGAATTTTAATAGTGGTTGGAAGAATGTGTTTGATCTGAATAGCTCCTGTTACTTGAAAAATTCTTGTCTTAAAAAAAAATTCAGTGCAGTTCCAAAAATAAAGTGAAATAATTTGTTTTAATTAAATGGAATTTTAATTATGCATGTTTCTTACACATCACTTTTATGATGTATGCTTATTATGCTCATCATAAAATCACTTTAAAAAGCTCTTCTGTTGAGTGATTATTATTGTTGTGAACAGATTACTGTTAGTGCCATGGGACCCATGCAAATGAGATATATTTCAATAGCTTTGCTTACCACTGCAAAGGCTGAGAGCTGTGGCAGCAAAGAAGGTAGAATTTTCTTGAAACAAAAAGGCCCAAATTCTGCTCTCAATTGCAGCCATAACAACCACTGTGAACTTGATATTTGGCCCAAAATGTCTTTCAGTAAATTCATCACAAAGCTAACCAGTTTAGACTAGTCATTGCAGCTGCACCCAGTGAAGGCTAGAGAAAAATCTCGCCTTACATTCAATACATTTTACAATGATACATACCGCATCAATGCGCTTTCACTCCAGTTCATATTTTTCACACATGATTTATTATAAACTACCAAGGGTATCATCTAGGGTATTAGGCAAGTGTTCAGTCAATATTTTGCAAACACTTTCTCAGCTGGGCAGAAAGTCTTTTCAGTACTAATGGAGGTATTGTCAGTTATAAGTATCAACTTTTCCAGTCACTTTGTTAGATCATTTTTCTTGCATCAATTCTTGATACACAAAAGAAAAGCACTGAACAATCACTGGAAAGTCAAACTTAATATGGATATGTTATGCAAATAGTAGGAAACAAATCTTAGACACTTCCCACCTCTCTGAATGCAAGGTTAAAAGGCACTGTCTAGCTGTAGTCTGCTTTAGTTATATAAGGCTGTAAAAAAGAAGAAACAGAGCATGATTGCCACTATCACAAGGTGTTTAAGCTGTGGTCAGTTATTAAAACATAAGTGAATTTCAAAAATCTGAGATGTAGCTAAGCAACCAAAATTTAGCCATTTATCCAAAATCTTAGCCAAACATCTTGAGTCTGCAAATCTCATGAGAACGGTTTTGGTTTTTCTTATCAGACAGAAAAATAACAGGGAAAAAACAAAATATATTATTTCTACTGCAGTAAAGCCTGGAAGCCCCAGTAATGATCAAGATCCGTTTTGACAAAAGTTATTCAAACACAGTACAAAAACAAAATACAAAAGACAGCTCCTGCCTCCAACAACCTCCTTTTTGGTATCTTGTACCTATTCTTCTAGTAAAGCCAGGACAAAGTATTACAGATATTGGAAAGTGAGTTCTAAAAAGTTATGTGTACCTGCAGATCACAATTATTTGTGTTAATCGGGACTAGCAAGGACAGAGAACTGCAGAGGGACATAACATAGGTCAATGGGCAACACAATGGCAGATGCAATTCAATCTTGACAGAGTAACGCATACTGTAATGTCAACTACTTGTGCATATTGTTGGGCACTAAATTAAGGCTCCAATGCCTTAGCTGGCTCTGTGTGGACGGAGGCATTGACTTGGTGGCATGGGAGGGGTGAGCTGATAGACTGAGACTTTAATGTACCCATGCTGGAAAAAAAGACCGGGAAGTCACTGAGCAGCTCACTGAAAGTTCTCCTCAATATTATGTCAAAAAAGTATACTGCTAGGCTGTAGAAGAAATGAGAGAATTTTTTTTCCTAACATTTCTAATTTTTTAACATTACAATATTTTCATTTTTAAATTAATGGGATGCCTTCACTTAGAATATTCTACTCAGTTATAGTCACCTTATTTCAAACAGGATAATGTGGAAGTAGAGGAGGTTCAGAGATTGGTTTTTAAAAAAATTCCAAGACCTCCGAAGACGTCAGTACGAGGAAAGACTGAAAAAATTAGGACTGCTTAGCTTGGAGAGGACATGAAAGACGTGTACAATTAATTATTGTACTATATGTGTGTCTGTCACGTATACATATGACAGAAAGCAAATCAGGCGCCCCTATTCATACTCTGTCGATGCAATAAAAGGAATAAAATTCTTGGAAACAGAAAAACATTTTGATTTACAAATATTTTAAACACATCTCTAAACTATGGAACTCATTGAGGCCAAGGGCTCAGCAGTATTGGAAAATATGATGAGAACAGAGTTACTTTAGATAGGATTTTTAAAAATTAGAAGGGAGATAAACCTTCATGCGCCAAGAGCATAGGCCAACCAACTCAGTAGGAAGAAGCTCTCTTTATAGTAAGGGTTTTCCATAGTTTTTGAGTATGGTGATTTTAGCACCTTTGTCAACAGCATCTGGTATTGGCCAGCATCAGAGCCAGGATACTGGACTACTAGTCTCATCTGCTATGGCAATTTGTTTGTTTTGAGTTAGTCTGATGCTTCAAATTGGTTCTTGCAACATTCACACAAGGTCACTCATACCTGGTTATTATTGTGACACCATCTTCTTTAAAAAAAAAAACAAAAAAACGTGGAGTGTAGCATTTATAAAAACTTCGCAGGCTATTGAAATTTCTGCTTTGAGGTTTCCTGAAGGCAGCAGGAACAAAAATAGAAAGGCACCTGTTATAAACAGATAGTTAAGGGTTAATGTCTCTTTTACCTGTAAAGGGTTAACAAGCTCAGTGAACCTGGCTGACACCTGACCAAAGGACCAAATCGGGGGACAAGATACTTTCAAATCTTGGTGGAGGGAAGTCTTTGTTTGTACTTTTTGGGTTGTTCTTTGTTCTCTTGGGATTAAGAGGAGCCAGACGTGCAACTAGTTTTCTCCAATCTTTCTGAAACAGTCTCTCATGTTCAACATAGTAAGTAATAGTTAGAAGGCGGAATAGTCTTTTTGTTTGTTTTCTTTATTTGCAAATGTGTATTTTGCTGGAAGGATATTTTACCTCTGTTTGCTGTAACTTATACTGAGGCTAGGGGGGAGGGAGTCCCTCTGGTCTATGTAAAGTTGAGACTCTGTAAACATTTTCCATCTTGATTTTCCAGAGATAATTTTTACTTTTTCTTTCTTTAATTAAAAGCTTTTCTTTTTAAGAACCTGATTGATTTTTTTCCTTGTGTAAGACCCAAGGGGATTGGGTCTGAACTCACCAGAGATTGGTGGAGGAAAGGAGGAGGGGGGAAGGCGAATTCCTCTCTGTTTTAAGATTCAAGGAGTTTGAATCGCAGTAAACTCACCAGGGCTAGGTGGGGAGAAAGGAAGGAGGGGGAATGGTTTATTCCTCTTTGTTTTAAGACCCAAGGGATTTGGGTCTTGGGTTCCCCAGGGAAGGTTTCTGGGGGACAGAAAGTGTACCAAACACTATACTTTGGTTGGTGGCAGCGTTAGCAGATCTAAGTTAGGAATTAAGTTTAGAGGGGTACATGCAGGTCCTCACTTTCTGGACGCTAAAGTTCAAAGTGGGAATAAGACCTTGACAGCACCATTTTTATTTTCACAATGGTGCTTTAAGCATACTACTAAAGACTCTATAAATAAATCTAAGTAGTCCGCCCACTTTATAGCTAGAGGCTCTGATAAAGTAGACATTCGGCAAATGATTACATAAAAGAACTGGTAAGTTTAAATCCTTTGAGTTCAAATATAGCCTGCTTAGTATTTGGAACAACCTCCATATTATTTGACCGGATCTGAAGTATGAAAGGGAGTTTGACCTAAAAACACAAAAGAAAGAAGTGAGGGAATAATGTAATTTTGTGCAACCTACAATAGTTATCACTACAATATCAATTCATGACATGACCTCGCTTCCAACAATCAACGGGCCAATGGTGCAGTCTGAGATGCCAATTTCTATGCTCCTGAAAAAAATATTTTAACTGGAATAAGTCATAAAGTTGCTTTCAGTACCAAGCAATTTACAGATTACAAGTTTTAGTATAAACATCCATGAAACACACATTTCTGTACTACAAGTGATGCTGGGACTACACTTCTGCTTCCAGACAGTGGTTACCCTGCTGTTGTGTGTGTATATATTATAATTTTGGATTTTCTTGCCTCAGTATTTTGCCCAATATTTTAAATCCATCTGGAATTTTTAAACTTTTCTTTTGCTTGGCATCATAATTTTTTCCTGTTGAGACAGACACTTCCCCCCATCCCATTCCCCAAGAAGAAAAAAGTATGGAATCTTGCTGAATCATCTAAAAACAAAAAAAACTTTTTGATTCCTAGGAGAAAGAAAGAATAGTTGGTGGTGAAGAATAAGACAAAGACAAAAAAAACCCTAAAACAAATCCCTAAACCACACACCTAAACACAGCACTGAGGCTGTACTGTTCTCAAGCTACAAACAGCAACAAATTACTCTCTCAAAAGGAGAATGCAGGTCTTACATGAAGTGGAACAATTAATTTCACGCTTGTCATTCCAGCCTCAATAGTGTGTTGATTTGAATCAGATATTTGTGGTGCATTACTGCATGCAGTGGACATTCTTGATACCTCCTGAGCAGACATATTGCTGTGATGACTATCATTGTAAAACAATCCATCAATAAGAGTAATTACAGTATTGATCAAAATAGCTAGCTGTTTCGTATCAGAATCAATTCTCAGGAGTTGCCAGAAACAGGAATGTCTAATGAACTATTCCATCACTGCAGAAACTGAAACAGCTAATATTCTGGAAAGCTCTTAATTACTCATTGACTCTAGATTTCTGCTTCAGTAGTTAACTATACCCTGCTTATTGTTGCTTGAAAGTCAGTCTTAGTGGCTGAAGTAAGATTCCAATGCAAATTTCTAAAGTGCTAACATCTGCAAAAAATGTGAAAAACTCCTTACATAATTTTATTATGCTCAACTAAAATCAGAGAAATCTAATTATATTTCTTATTACATTGTTTCTGGGTGATAAAATGCATTCTGGGTGTAGACAGCTCATTTTACAGCGGCTGCTCTTACAGCATTCTGTGACAGGCAGGGTGGAATGCATTAAGGTTGAGATTGTAAACAAGAGAAAGCATAATGTCACTAATGTGACATTTTCAGGTAATTGTCATTCACCAGATTACTGATCATGATGAGACAGCTCCAGCTCTTGATGCTTCATTGTAAACTCTAGAAGACATCTTCATGGTGCCTTCCTGAGCTCTACCTTTCTTCTGACCTAAATTATAATATTGAACTACAACTAATTCAGACCATGTTTTCATATTTTACTTGGAAAACACAAATCTGATATGTTTTTTATCAGCAATTTAAGTGTATATCTATATTAAAGTACAAATTAAACTACACAAGCTCAAGCGAGAGATGGTATTATATTGTTTTACATAAAGAAACTTTTGCATAATACATTAGCACAATCATCAATATTTCCTTTGGTATTTGCTGAAGTAGCATTAATTATGCTCACTTTCTTTTGGTATTCATGTACCATCGATGTAATTAATTTGATGTTTACTGGAGCATTAAAATGTTCTCTTTATAATAGATTTCCCAGAACCCTGTTCAGTGGTTGACCTTAAAATGTGCCAGTTTTGCCTTAGATAAACAGAGAAGTTTAACTCAACATTTGCAGCATTCCCAAGAATAAGTAGAAGAAATAAGAAATACCACAAAGACACTTAATCTTTGATATTTTGTTGATGAGTGAGGCATGTATGCCTTGATAGTTAAATAGATCAAAAATGTTAAATTTAAAAAGGTATCCACCGTAAATTGCATAGGTGAATTCTGGTTTCTGTGTGGTCTGTTTTAATAAAACTAGCTGTTCCTCTATTTACTTGCTCCCAGAAAGGTGTATTTTGGGACTGATGAAATTTTAAAAACTTCCTCAATTATCCATGTTCAAGATTTTGCAGCTGTATTGGAAGATTAAGTCAAACAAAAGAAATTTTGCAAAGCGAACAAAGTAACTACTATGACTTCTGTCTTAAATGACAGCTCCCATCTGTTCTACCACTGGTGGAAATGGCGAGTTTGAATTAGCTAATAGAGGACATGTTCTAAAGCCCATGGAAGACAACAGGAGTCTTTCCACTAGACTTCTAATCAACTTTGGATCAGACCCATAATTTATAAGCTTCCAGAAATTATGCTACTAGTATAAATTGTACTCAATTAGAGCCACATAGATAAAACTGTTATGTTCCATCCCTTCCAGTTCTACGATTCTATGTACCAGTTAAGCCTATGTTACTAATGACACCCTCACTCTCTCAGAGGTATTGTACACCTCTACCCCAATATAACACGACCCAATATAACATGGGTTCACATATAATGCGATAAAGCTCTGACATGCTGCTCTGGGCAGCATGTTAAGGGTGCCGAGCTGGGCCAGGGCTGAGGAGTTGGATAAGGGGCAGATGGTCTCGGGGGCAGTCAGAGGCTCCTCCCCACCAGGGTCTAGGAAGCAGGAGCTAGGGGGGGCAATTTTTGGGGCCCACAGTCCCTGAGTGGCCCGGGGGATTAGCAGGGGGCCAAGAGCAGCCCGCTCCACTTCCCTCGCCCCGGCCCCAGCCCCAAGAAATGGGGAGGGGGGCCAAAGCAAGTTCGATATAACACGGTCTCATCTATAATGCGGCGAGATATTTTGTCTCCTAAGGACTGGGTCATATCAGGGTAGAGGTGTATTTCCCATCCTATGATATAAAAGTAGTCACCATTAGGAAGTTAATATCTGCCAACACATACCAAATAGTAGTAGCTGAGATGCCACTGTTATTTGCTAATTTTACCTATTAGAAAAGTATGGCAACCACTATATGTTAAAAAGCTAGAAATACCATGTATATAAGCGAGAGAGATCACTGTCAACATCATTGTAACTAAAAAGTATTTAAATTAGGCAATAAATAGTGGTATTTCAGATACTGCTGAGTAGCAACTGTTGATAAATATTGACTTTTTAATGGTCACTATCAGATTTTATTTTAGTGACAATACTAAACGACAATGACTTATTTTAGTGACAAAATGTATTACTGTGAAGAAACAGTCAAAATCCTATGACAAAATAGCATCAAAAATATGTCACTAAACAATATTTATGAAACAGGCAGCTAGGAGAAGGCTGGAAAGATTAGATTTTTGTCAGTAAATGTCAATTTCACTCTATAAAAAAAAAACTGATGAAGAGATAGTTTTTCATTGATCATAATCAAAATTTACAGATAGACAAAGTAAGAAAAATGCTTCTTGAGAACTTATTAGAGTTTCATTTAAGGATACTTACTTTTGTGCATTAACAGTTATAAAACTTTAACTTGCTGAATTGCAGCACCTACTGTCATTAAATAATTGTCTGATCCTCCCCCTATAACTTTCTGCAACTGTGAAAATTTATATAGCTAAAATAAAAGTGCTTAAAAACCCTAATTTTGTGGAAATGTGAAAAAAATTAAATGCATTCAAAAAAAATTGATATTATCCATTTAAATTTTTTTAATTGAATTCTGCTAAGCCTGGTTATATGTGATAGGCATTTAGAATCTGCAGAAAACATTACAGAAATGGGAAAAAAACTTGCAAGAATGAAAAAGGACATACAATCCAGCAGGACACTTTCGATGAAAATGTACTTATGACAAAACTACAAAAACCCTACAAAAGTTAAACTTAACTATCGGAAACAATTTTAGCATCAGATTCACCAAGAAAAATTTAAAAAGAGTATATGTTTGGGAGCCTCTGAAGGCAAAAGTCTTCAAAGAAGGGGACCATTTTAATACTTACTGATTGCTCCCAAGAATGATTTTAGAACACATTTAGGTTTTTTTAATCAGGTACTTTCTGTTATTCTTGAAAGTCTACACATACAGTTAATGTAATCCTGCACATTCACTTACCATCCACCGATATAAAAGTGAAAGATGGTATAGAGGGAAGGCACACTCTCAAGAGCTCCCCTTGGCAGAGTGTATATGCCTGGCCTTTCAGCTTCTGTAGCCCTCCTTGGGCTCAGATCCTTAATTAGTCCAGCAGTCTTTAAACGGTCTTGACCATAGTATCGAGCCGTCCTCCAGGAGGCAATGTTCTTACCCTCTCTAGGCCTTTCTGCCCCCAGCTCTCCTGCTGGGCCATTAAAAGAGAGTTCAGTCCCCCTTCTGGGGTATATCTAAGTCCCAGTCACTTCCCAATGGCCAACGGGTGGGACCCAGCCCCCCCCACGGACCCCATAGATGACAGCTGTCCACCAGGTACCGTTAGCTACACTACGCCACTTCTACGATTCCCTGGGTCACTTCCCTGTGGCCCCAGCACATTCTTCATCCTTACCTCATGGTCCCGTCCTGGCTGAGTCCCAGCACCAAGCCAGGAGCTCCTTCTCGCTTCCCCAGCCTCTGCCAGCATTGCTCTGTCCAAGGTCCTGTAGCTCCCTCAGCAGCCAGGCTCCAGCTCCAGCAAGGAACTGAACTCACTTTGGCCCTGCAGTTCTTTTTATACAAGCCTGCTGGGCCCTGGCTGTCTCCCCTGCAGCTTCTCTAGGTCGCTTGGAGGACCCCACTCTACTGCCTTTTTCTGGAGCAGGGTGTAGTAAGACCATAGGGTCCTCAAAGGGTCTGGTAAACCCCTTCACAGATGGACAAAGACATCCTGGGGAAGCTTTTGGTTAATATAGTACATTACCAATATAATTTAACCATAGCCTTCGGCAAATTGCCAAACTCCCGCTTTGCATGAATTTTACACTATACTCTTAGCAGAACTGCCTCCCCAAACTGTCCGGTGTGACCCTGGCCACACTCCATTGCCAGACCCCTTCCCGCCTGCTTCCAGTTTCTGCTCTTCCATGGCCCAGGCCAGGGTGGGCCGGCCTGACGCCAGGACTTCGGGCTGCTGGGGCTGGTAATATGCTGCAGTATACTGTTACTTTGGGAATAGTGACATAGTAATTCTCTGAACATTCACTAGATAAGGGGCGGTACACTACAGGGAACACTCAGAGGTTGGTGTGTGCCTGTGGTTAACCTGGACAGAGAAAGCAATGCCTGTGGAGGCCTAGAAGGTAGTGCTTGTGTTGCCAGAGGATGGTGGCTTCAGGGAGCTGATCCACAGTCAGCACAGACAAGGCTTCCTCATACTAAGGGGCTGGAGGTGGTGAGATGCCTCACAATCTTGGGTACCCCAGGAAACATCAGAACTTAACAAATACGCCATTCCCTATCCCTCACTTGTATGTTGCTTATTACATTTATAAACTCTCTGGAAGGGGACATTTTAATTCCTGTCTTTCAAGTACATAGCACGGTGTGGATGCTGAACAATAAAAAGCAAAGATGGAGAGTAATTGGCAGGAAAAGTGCATTTTGGAGGGAGGTATTTGAAGGAGGGGGTAAGGATGCTTGATGAATATTTACTTTATTTCAGTATGAAACATAAGAAATGCTGTTTGCCTGGCAAGCCTGAGAAATTTACCCTGTGTTGCTTCCATACTATACCATTTGAAAAGAAAATGTAATAAAATGTATTTTTTAAAAACTGTTTTAAAAAACTAATATCTAGGAAGTCACATTTATTTTCTACTAAAATCCTGGGGAGATTTTAGGTGGATGAACTATAGGTTTTTAACCAAGTTGAAGCCTTTTTTTATATTAATTACCATGAGCTTTTACTGTGGCATCAGCTCATGGCCGTTAACAAATAAAAGTGGCAGAGGGAGTCACTCTTCAGAGACAAACATTTGAATCCACTGAATTAAACCAAATGAGCTCCTCCAGCAACCACTTTTTTGTTAATTTATGTCTATTCCAAATACAAAAAATTCCTTGTACCTAATGAATGTTAACAGATCTCAATGTCACTATGTTTCACTTTATTAAATTTTGCAACAAATACTTTGGGAGGGTCTGAGGTTTACAAACTACATGCAAGCCATATGCATACTCTAGCTATGCACAAAGAAATCATGATTTTGCAAACAAATAGTTGCTCACAGATATCTCTGCCTATTTGCCTATTCATACAACACAAACTTCACAATTTGCATCTGCAGCTTCAATTAATTCTCTCGGGAGGTGATTTGACAAAAGTCAATAGGTACAGCATGTTCTTGATGTGATAGGAACAGCACAAAACCATCCACTTCATTTCCAATCTCTGACTCGCTGCTCAGCAGAGATGGGAGGGCGAGAGTGGCCACAGCTCCATAGACTGTCTGCTCCAGGCCTTGGTGCAATAGTCAAATCTTGATCATCAAATTCCCCCACCCATCTTCCACTTCAGGAGCAAACATATAATTGCTCTGTGGCCACCAACCCCTGATCCATCCCTTCACTGAAGGTGCATTCTGAGGCTACACTCTCACTGCCATCTATGGGGCTCTGTTGCATCTCCCCTAAGCTCTCTACTCTGTATGCAGAGGTCTCTCTGCTTGACTGACAGATGAAAAGACAAGAGGAGGTCAAGTGGCATCCCCTTCCCAGGACTGGAGTTTGGTAGCAGCTCTGCAATATGGCTATTGACCAGTAAGGAAAATTTAGAGGTCTAGAATACACGACCTATGAGGAAAGATTGAAAAAACTGGATGGGTTTAGTCTGCGGAAGAGAAGACTAATGAGGGACTTGATAATTTTCAAGTATGTAAAAGATTGTTATAAAGAGGATGAGGATAAATTGTTCTTTTTATCCATAGAGACTAGGACAAGAAGTAATAGGTTTAAGCTGCAGCAAAGGAGATTTTAGGTTAGACATTAGGAAAAACTTCCTAACTATAAGGATATTTAAGCATTGGAACAAATTACATAGGGAATCTGTGTCACTGGAGGTTTTTAAGAACAGCATGACAATCACCCTCCACGGATGGTCTAGATAATACTTAGTCCTGCCTCAGTGCAGGGGACTGGACTAGATAACTTACTTAGGTTCCTTTTAGTCTTACATTTCTATGATTCTATGTCACCAAAAAGGAAATAAAAACATTGTTGAACATCAGAGGGTTCTTGTCTAACCCTGTATAGGAGAGACAAGAGAGGTGGGGTAATATCTTGGACCAACTTCGGTTAATGGAAAGTAAAAGCTTTTGAGTTTCACAGAGCCTCATCTTCAGGTCTGGGGAAAGAAACCAGAGTGTCTAAGTTAAACACATCTTAGGACATATTGTTAAGCTTAAGGGGTTAACATATTGTGGGAGATCACTTAAAGTGAAGTGGGCAATTAAGGGTTAGCAGGCAGTAGGGTGTATTACAAGTTGTTGTACCGTTTCTGTTGAATCCATGGTGAATTTAAGCTCCCGTGCTTGTCTTTTGAACGTGTTGTACAGGTTTCCTGTGAGGATGAGAATGGAGAAATCAAATATGGAGTGATCACTTTGCCAAACGCGTTTGCTCACAGAGGATATAGGGTTATCGTTGTCTTTTTCTGTGACAGTTCATTCAAGAGTGCACTGATTAGTTTCACCCACATAGTTGTTGGGACATTTGATGCACTGGATAAGATGCACCACAATTGTGATAGGTACATGTGGGACCCAGGAATTTTGAAAGGTGTCTTATGGGAGTATTGATCATCATAGCAGTAGAGATGTGTCTTGTATTTAGCCAAGACACACTGAGTTTCTTTCTCCAGACCTGAAGAGCTCTGTAAAGTGCTTGTACTTTCCACCAATAGAAGTTGGTCCATCTGGTCTCTCTCATATCTTGGAATAAACATGGCTACAACAACACTGCAAATAACCCTGTATTGTCACATTCAGACCATATTTTTCTGTTTTTTCTCCTCTCATAGTTGATCTAATTCATAGTTGATCTAATTCAATGTTATTTAAATAGGGGGCAATTACACTAAAGCAAACAGAGTCATGTCCATTTATGCCACATGCCAATTTGGATGTAATGTTGACCAGTGGACAACATATGACCTACAGAAGAAATCTATACAATATTGTAAGACTACAAATCACTAGAAGTATATGCTTCTCTGGTGCTCCACACGGACAACACATTTCTGAGTGTAAAAAAACTGCTACATCCTTACAGCATAACAGCAAGAGTTAAACTTGACACGTTCCTACTGAGGCCTACAATAAGTAATACTGAGGGGTGAGAAACCTGCTGGCACTGCAACTGCCAACACTCAGGGAGACCTGATTGCACTCTTCTGCAAATAAGCAGAGCAAATTACTGTACTGTAAGCTGGGCACGGACTAGTAGCACTTGTGGGGGTGAGGAGTGATAAAAGGTTAAAGATTTAGCACAGCAGGCTATCAAACTGTCAAACGTGTAAGAATATTTTTCCTGCTCTTGTTTCAAATGTCTTACACTACAGCAGACCAGAAACGAGAAAAACTCAGAATGGAAAAATGGATATTTTCAGGAGGCCAGCTTAAGAAAAAAAGATGAACACCTTAATATTAGAACTACTCACATGTTATCCAAATACCAACAAATTCTAACATGAAAGGCAACTGGGATATTTCAGTGTAGCTATCATTAAAACCAAGATACACCATGGTAAGTACAAATGACATAAAATACAAAGACAGTGTTCTCCAATGGACATCTCAATTATGATAGCAGGTTTTCTGCATTTAAAAAAAGATGCTGGTGGTAAGGTTAGACATTTTCAACAGCCACACCCTGCATGCATGTGGATATATTTACATATATACATATATCTGGGCTGCAGCTGCATTCATGTAAGTCTACCATACTGGAGCTTGATATTAAAAGATATTATCTCACCCACCCTTGACTCTAATATCCAGGGACTGACATGGCTACAACAGCACTGCATACCTACATAAAACTCTAAGGCAAAATAAACCTCTTTTTCTTTATTCTTCCAATCCATCGGTATGCACCACATTTTAGATCTGAGAGTGGTAGTAGCAGAATTCTTGCTTCACTAGCACATTGCCCTGGACTTCCTTACATCCAGGGGTAAAATCTCTCTTTATGAAGATACCATTTATGAAATTATGGAAAATTAACCAGAACCACATTTCACTTTTTGGGGGAAGATAATTGTGGGAAAACTGATGTTCACAGGAGTCCTCTGATCAACTTAGTCACTCTCAGCTTCATTCTAGGCCTTAGCAGGTGACAGAGGCTCCATTTGGTTCTGAAGCCCAAATTCAGGAACACATCCCTGATTCGGGACAACTTAAAGTGCTTAAAGTGCAGTCCTGAGTAGGGGTGGACTTAAGCACATTCTATTGATCAGCAGTTTTAGGTGCATGCAAGGCTATTGGGGAAGATGGGTGTGAATGACAGCCAACTCTAACTCACCTTTTTATGAGTACCAGGCAAGGGTGTGTGTTGTCTTTCTGAGAACCTGGCTCGTATAAGAACTTGGACCTCATTAAGGAACACACTCCTATTCAGTAAAGCATATGCTTAGAGTTAACCACATGCCTAAGTGCTTTCCTGAATTCAGGCCTTGGATGAGAATAAAGCTGACTGATGCTCAGTCCTAATATGATGGTAAATACAAATCGTCAAAGACAGTCTCAGTGCATAGTTGGTGAACAATTCATAAGTATGTTCATTTTGAGCAATTATAAACAAATAAAAATGAAAATGTTCATATTTAATTTGTTAACACAAAAAGACGCTAAATCAGGGCATAAAATGCTAGCTGAGACCTTTCCACTCAGCTCCAGTACTTCCAATCCACAATAAACAATATGTATATTAACATTTAGATTGTTTAAAATTAAATGTGAAATTATAAATACTACCTATGTTTTTAGCAGATTCACTTTTTAAAAAAATATAACAAATATTTTGATATTACTTTTGACACTTCTTTCAGTATGAAATTCCAGCACAGAGACCTCTACCCCGATATACCACGACCCGATATAACACAAATTCAGACATAACACGGTAAAACAGCGCTCCAGGGGGGCACTCCGGCAGATCAAAGCAAGTTTGATATAACGCGGTTTCACCTATAAACACTAAGATTTTTTTGGCTCCTGAGGACAGCGTTCTATCGAGGTAGATGTATGCTTCATGTTAGGGAGCTATCATTCACACACACATTCAAAGGATAACTTGAGGTTGCTACAGCTTGAGTTAAGCTAAATTTTATCAGATGGTGAAAAAAACTGATTGTAATAACCTTTTTCATCTGTGTATCATAGATAAAACAAAGGCAAGAATAATTATTATGTATAAATTCTGTAACAGACCCAGACCAGGAGTCTGGTAGAGGGCAAATATACTGGTCACTGGATGAGTAGTTTTCTGTTTCCTGAGTGACCAGAGCAGGGGCTGCACTAGAGTAATCAGGAACCTGCTAGAACCAATTAAGGCAGACAGGCTGATTAGATCACCTGCAGCCAATCAAGGCAGGCTAATCAGGGCACCTGGGTTTAAAAACGAGCCCACTTCAGTTTGTGGTGTGTGTGCGCGGAGCAAGAGGCATAAGGAGCTGAGAGTGAGAGGGTTTGCTGCTGGAGGACTAAGGAATACAAGCGTTATCAGACACCAGGAGGAAGGTCCTGTGGTGAGGATAAAGAAGGTGTTTGGAAGAGGCCATGGGGAAGTAGCCCAGGGAGTTGTAGCTGTAATGCAGCTGTTACAGGAGGCACTATAGACAGCTGCAATCCACAGGGTCCTGGGCTGGAACCCAGAGTAGAGGGCGGGCCCAGGTTCCCCTCAAACCTCCCAACTCCTGATCAGACGCAGGAGGAGTTGACCCAGACGATGGGTTCCACCAGAGGGGAAGATCACTGAGGTGTGCAAATCTGCCAATAAGTGCAGGAACCACCAAGGTAGAGGAGGAACTTTGTCACAATTCTAAAAAGGAATGTATTAGATGGATGGCTATTTGTGGAAATAGAAGATCACACAAACCCTGCCCCAACAAGTTTACACGCTATGGGTTGTCTGCTGCAAACACTTTCTAATGCAAGCAGGCCCAATGAAGCCATGTAAAATATTTTAGCCTGTAGGTTCTTAGCACACTATCAACTTCTACTGCATTTAAAATCATCTGGATATACTCAATATACTCATTAACCATCACTGCTATTATTTTAGAGCAGTGGTCCCCCAAACCGTGGCCCCACGGGCAGAGTAAAGGCAGATTTCATTATTGGGGGTGGGCAAGACAGAAAAGGTTTGGGGACCACTGTTTTAAAGTTTAGCTACTATGCTTGCTGTTCTGCAAACAGGGGATATCAGAGTCCATAATGCAAGGAGTTTACAACCAAACAGTAGTCCATAGTGAGAGAGAATTATATACCTTCATATACCTATAATCAATATTTGAATTACACTTTTCATAAAGTTTTTGCAAGAGCTTGTATATGGATGTCTGCACATTGGGGGTTAAATCAGTTTGGGCACAAGCACTCCTGATTCAGGCAAATGCGAGTTTTGCTTAAATCAGGGGTGTGAGATTTGACCAACCATGTATTACGCAACAGGCATTTGCAAGAATCACTCTAGCCACTTAGCAAAAGCCAAGCTCATTAACAATAAATTAATTTTCTGGCCTCCCTTCAATATGTAGAACCTATTTTTGAATAGGCGGTTTCACTACATTTAAGTCTACATTTCAATAATAAGTTACTCTAGTTCTATTCTAAACCATTCTCCTTACCATCCAACCTTCCCCCCCAAAAATAACCCCTCAGAAAACACTAGCAGATTAAATCTACTAGTGCACAGAATTCCACTATTTTAAAATGAATGAATGTAAAAGCAATTTGGTTTGTTCTCACCAACCTAAAATCAGTCTTCTCTAGTGAGTGTCCAAGATACATTCAATGTCACTTCAGCCAACAAATTCTAATTTATCCAGCTAAAAATGTAATAAATTGACTTGTAAGCCTTAGGACAGCAAATCCAAGATGCTAAACTCATGAATACCTAATCCACTCCAAACTTTGCTTCATATTAGCTCAGCAGCTGGTGTGCTGTGACCACTGCTTATTACGCTAATCATAATAGTCTCATTGCTATCTAGTGCTCCCATGCCTCTTTGTGGTATCCAGATGTTTTCTCTCATCGTATACTTAGATTGCAAGCTTTTTGGGACAGCATTTGTCTTTCTGTTGTATGTGTGTACAGTGCCTTGCACAATGGGGTGCTAATCTCTGATTGGCAACTCTAGGGGATACCACAATACACAAATATTAAATAATCTTCTTAACAGCATTGCACATTGGTCAAAATTACTAACTTTTGATCCTAACAGTTGCTGCTTTTAAATTTTTGTTTCTAGTAGTGGTGTTTCTATCATAGGAGCAGGTAGCAATCCCTATAGGTAGACTGCCTAACACCTTCCCTTGTAAAAGATTCTGACCTTTTTCTCCGAGAACCTCTCACACCTCTGTTGTTTGAAATAGGCCTTTGATGTTTGGCAGGGGGGTGCCCTCAGGCTATAAAAGTGCTTTTTCTTTGTCCCATGAAATTCTATTCAGCTTTTGTTTAGATACATAGAGTGAATTTTTTTCTTCTTTTAAACAATTTCCCTCCTCTCACTTGCATTTGTCAGAAACATTTTGGCAGCCTGACAAAACAATAACATGAAAATCCTAAAGCTGAGCTGACATTAACACCACCGCACCACACATTGGGCTGGGAACAGCTGAGAGCTGCCAGCGCAGCTGGAGCAGGGTCAGAAGCAGGAAGACAGCCAGCCTCAGTTCTTCTTGCTGGACCCAGTTCATGATGTCAGTGGCCTACGCCCCCTTTTGGGGACACCACATGAGACAGGAATCTTCAGAAAGGAGAGCACAGAACAAACCTGGGTGGGCTCCATTCACCCAATAAAGCACCAGTTCAAACACCTGGCCACAGCAACCGATTCCTCACCCACCACTGTGGGCAACACATGGAACAGAATTTTCTCAACTCTCAGCACTGGGGGGGAGGAAAGAAACGTACTGCCTCCCCCACCCAACCATTCCTCAGACCCAGCAAATGACATCAGCAGCCTCTCGGCAGCCCACCCCTCCTTGGGGGTACCACATGGGGTGGGAGCTCCCCCAAATCCACAGTGGGGAGGGGAGATGGCTGGCCAGATGTTTCCTCCCTATTCTCCTTTCCCCTCTCCAACTACCCCTGTACCATGACCTGGACCAAGCAGTCCATACCCCTGCTCCAGGATAAGTCCCTTCTCTTGCTAGCAGCTAATGTTAGCTCTGTAGCTCAAATGCTAGCAGTCTGTGCTGAAGGGGCAGGGTTAAAACCCCACTGATCATTAGGCATATACATAATTTTCTATGATAGAATTTGTGTTTACCTTTTTCCTTTAACCATAACTAAGAAATAAGATACAAGTAACTACATTAAAGACCATTATTTAGGTTGCGAAGTCAAGCATTCAAATGCCAGGAAGAGCCACACTGACAGTTGCACGTTTATTTTGGCCTTTATATGTATGCCATATGATATGGTCTTTAACTATATAAACACACACTAGTTTTCCCACAGGATCCCTGCATCCTTCAGTACACAGGATGGGCATACAAGGAGACCCAATTAGCATTGCACTGGCTACTGTAAATCAAGCATTTCCTAACTTTCGAGTGCCTGATTTTGCAATCTAAATGTGCTTGTAATGGGATTTTTACATGTAATCTGTACTTATATTAATGTTTTCATGTTGCTACAGTGCCTCAGGGAGTTAGTTATGAGGACATACCAACATCGCGATATTTTTACAGCCCTATAAATAGCACCCTAGGGCATTAAAAATCCTCAGGAAGACAGACCTTAACCCCCAACAAATGGAAATATGCAGTCCCTATTAAATTGCTCCAGGAAGCCTCATCCTTGTTTATTTGTTTTGCATAATAAATATTTCTTATGGCTCTGATCCTAACTATTCCATATAACTCCTATGGGAATTATGTGTCTTTGGGAGTTATGTATGCAAAGAATCAACCTGTATGTTGCTAACTGTTCCCATTACTAGATTTCAGAGGCTCAGTCCTTGGCTCCAGACATGCGGTGCTTGGCAAAACTCAAGCTCATGCAAAGGTGACTTAAAGGTGGCTTTGTTCCACTACAGTCCTGTGGTCACTGTGCAGCTTGAGGGCCGATCTAATTGTGCAGCTATCAGCAGCCTCTATCTTGGCCCTATGCCTTGTGCAAATTCACTTGTAAGCACCAAATCTGACTTTTGATACCTTTGCACTGGTTGAACAACAAAAAGCTGCCCTTATGTAGATGAGAAATCTGGCCTTATTTTATAACGGGAATTAGCACAGAAAATAATTCCACTTCTTAAACAAATATGGATGCTTTCTACACAGTTCTGCACAGGACTAGAAGTATGCAGCTGATCACCAAAATTACAAACTGAAAGGGGTACAACTGCACAGAAAATAAGTGAAAGAAAAAGTCTCATGATAGTGACCAAGGCAAAAGTCCCCTCTTAAAAGAGAGATACTTGGGTACTCAGGGTCAAACTCCAAGACAGTTAATATGGAGAAAGAATATGCAAATCACAAAGCACTTGAGAGGAGTTGCTCACAACATTAACTTTTAGCCTTGTAAAATACTCATTATATGATCCCATGGCTAAAAACTAATGTACTGTGAATTATTCACCACTTCATTATAATTCAAATGACTTTGTTCCTTCTTATGTTTTTACTGTTTGGTATATTAAATACCTCTACTTTCGCTATATAATATAATATGGTAGCAACGTTAGTCAAATAATACTTTAAATCCAAAATATTCAACAAGCTATTGTGGTTGAATACTATTCAGATACATTATTCAGCAAACTTTTACATTATACATATTGAATCACTTCTTGTATGGCAAGGGGAACAAGCACAGAACACAGCGACCTAAGATATTCTTTAAGGGAAAAAAAATACACATACACAGAATGATGATGATATGAAGAGGTTGTGGGTATTGCTTTGAATACTAGGGTTCGTTGGATAGTATTTGAGAAGAAAAAACACCATTTTATAAACTTTCATTTTTCTAATTTAGATGTAAATTAAATGCCCAACAACATTAGAAAGCATATATAATATGTTAGATTACTGTCTTTAGTGTAGTCTGAGGTGTAGATTGACTTCCTGTTCCATTTATAGATGATACACAAAATAGCTTAGCCAAATACTAATTTTGAATATCCTCTCTCCAAGCGGCCTCTTCCTGATAGTCTCCATCAAGATTCAATTTTCTGATACTCAAAAATTAAAATATATCTTTCAAACTGTGGCTTGTCTCCCCCTTCATTCTGTATCTCCCTCTTTAATATGGATTGCAATTTCTGTCCACCAAAATATTAGCCCACAGATTGGAAAAATACCTTCTTGATCTAAGCACACAATCAAATGAGTCCATCTCAGAGAGTCACTTGACATTTTATACTAACAGTCTAAAGTTTTTCCAGTGATACTGGCAAAATTCATGCTGTGGAATCACTTGGACAAGAACTTTTGTATCAAAGCAGGGAATGCAGGTTCACCCTTTACCTACTGCCTCACCCTTTATCTAACAAACATCTTTAACACCTCCTCATGTTTCTCAGTAGTAAACTAATGGCCTTAACCCCTTTACTTTCTTTAACTATAAATACCACTTCTTATTTTGCTCTCAGAAAACAATTTTCATTCATAAATATCAAAGCAATTAAGTTTCATTATCCCCTTTTAACAGCCAGGGAAGGAGAGGCATAAATAGGTGAAATGACTTGCCCAAGACCACAGAGTCAAAATTAGATCCTATGTCTGAGAATGGACCACAGTGAATTATGCCAGGACATATTAAGAACAAAATTATCTTAAATAAATCTACAGTACAACAAACATAGACCTAGGTTTAAGTCTGCACACAGACTTTCCTAATTAGATCAAAACCTTCACATTTGGTAAGATAAACCAGACAGACAAGTAACACTCCATCATTTTATTTAGTTCTGTTTCTCCCCCACAAAATAAGGGGAGAACAGAAAAGAAAAAAAAGACAAAGCAACAAAAAAGTAAGGGGATGGGAAAGGAGAGGAGGAAGGGGCGACAGGCCAGGGAAAGGAGTGCAACAGCTTGCTTTCCATCCACTAGTAATTAATAAAAGGTTTCTAAAACGCTAGACCAAATCTTTTCAGATTTGTCCACTGACCCTCTTCTCCCAAACGTTACCTGCTCTTTAGTTGCCAAGTCACTGAGGCAAGCTTCTATCCCTGGAGCCATCTGCTCTTCCAACAAAACAACATGAGTCATTTGGCTACAAGTGCCGCTCTAGAGAATCAAAGCTTTCCGTGAGAGGGAGAGTTTCCAAGATGATGGGCTATATCCCAAAACTATTCTGGAAAAAAAATTTTAAGGAGGTATCCATCATCATATTAATCCTCCTCTAGCCAAAAGGATTGTATCCTGAGACAGTCCCAAAGCACGTGAGCCATTGTGGCTCCAGGAGACCTACATCTCCAGCAGCAGTCTGTTTTGGCACTGTATGCAGAGACCAGTGTGAATTAAATTTTAGAGCCTCTGTCTTTGTGTTCATCCATCAGAGTTTCTGCCTGTCCCTGAAGGCTTGTCTGTGTGGAAGAGGATCTGGCCTTTTACTTTATTTTGGGCAATAATACAAGGAATAATCTTAGTATTTCTTAAACTAACCTGGAAGGTTTACTAAACAATTCTGTAGAGAACTACAAGTATCTAGTTCAGTACTGCAGTTGCGTAATTCTAGGTCTGTCTACACATTGTCTCCTCAGAAGTCAACCTTTCAATCAATAACCCACTTCTGGTTATTTCCCTTTTCCAGTAATAAGAGTCATTGTACAATATGGATATTTTAGGAGTGCCTAAATGATTTACGAATCTAATTCCCATTTTTAAAGCATGTAAGTGATTTAGACACCAAAGTATAATTTACTTTCAATGGAACTTCAGAGCCTAAATAAGTAATTTTGAGCTGATTTAAACTATTTTTCTTAGGGTTGCGATTTGATTGGTTCTTTTTACTGATATAGTTAAAGTGGTGCAACTCCTTGGGCTAGTCTACATCAGCAACGCTTTAATGTGGCACTCTAAAAAAGCCACCTCAACGAGGGGCATTGCTTCCAGCACTGGTGCACTGGCTACACTAGCGCTTTACAGCACTGAAACTTGCTGTGCTCAAGGGGATGTTTTTTCACACCCTTGAGTGAGAAAGTTGCAGAGCTGTAAATTGCCCATATAGACAAGCCCCTAGCATGGATGCAGTTATACAGTTATAATGGTGCCTTATACCAGTATAGCTTAGTCCTGTAATATAACTAATATAAGCAATGTAACTACAGCTACACTAGAATGTTGTAGTATTTCAACACTATCATTTCAAAACAATGCAATTAAAGCAGTGGGGGAGGGGGAAGTAAGGTCTTCTGAAAATTTTACCCTATATCTTGTTTAATGAAATTGCTTATTTTCCCTGAAACTAACTATTCTCCCCTCCCTCCAACAATATAAAAGTTCCTTTGATCCTACATAGGTTTCAGCCCTATAGAATATAGGAAATTAGCAGAGCCCTCTTTGCATATGCTGACCAAGGTGTGAAGTTTGTTTGCATGTTAGTGGGTCGGTCTCTCAGGGTTGGTTTGACAATTCATTCTCTTTTCTGAAAATAGTCAATTTATACAGCTTCAGATTCACATTGGGTTTTCTAGTGAACTACAATTTACTGATTCTTAATTCTTTCCAGACCTTCATAATTCCTTTCCAACATTTATGCTTTCCATGTGAATAAATATTGAACAAATTTTATTAATTATTGGTAATATAGATGTATGTACAACACTAAAACAGAGACTGTCCAACTCATTATGGGTCCTCGTCGTCATCATTTATTATGTTTTACAGGACTCTAGCAATTGATTCAATTTATGATTTAAAAAGGATAGCAAGTTACATCATTTAATTTATCATGAGTCCTTCTATGAAGCAGTTTACAAATAAATTATTCCACACAGGAATTCTAATTAACACACCTTATTACAAATGTTTACAAGTAAAATTATTTTAATACACATTCCTAAACCAGAACTCCTCCCTTTATTTCAGAGGGGAATTATATTGAGGCAATGTGATGCCAGGTTAATCTCTCACACGTGTATCTAACACTTTTATTGTGTTTCCTGTACTCTAAGAAAAACAAGCTTAATGAGGCTAAACATTTGCAACTGCTTTCACGCAGTCAGACGGGAAGAGGTTTTAAAGTCCTCCTGGAATGCCATGGCTATGAAATTATTTAAACGTCTATAAAACTAATCTTTACCAGAACCAGATCACCAACCACAGAACTGTCTGTCTTCAAAAATGATCATTTCAAATGTACACAGTATTGTGCTAAAGGAAGACCATGATTTCATGTGACATGGGCCAGGTTGGATTCTTAAATTACTGGGTTTTGATCTGTCATGTATGAATCCATGTGGCAGCTTTACAATAAGCAAACAGCAACCCATTCAGTCTTTTTTCCAAAGGAGATAAATTTAGGGGGGGGAATAGTATTTCGGATTAAATTCTAACCCTTTTCAATTGCCTAAATGTAGCAAAAAGTATGTAACCATCCCAGCATTCTTGGAAAGACAAACTTCTCAGCATGCAATCTGCCTTAAAAATATTTTTTTCCTCTAATTCTTCTGGTTCATTCTTTGTTTTACAGAAAGTAAGTGGCAATCTCATCAGTTCTTTAACATTTTAGAAATTCTCAAATATTTTTCTCAGGGCAGCTGGAATCCATTGCCTATGTGAAATTTAGCAGGGTTCTTTGGTTCTTTTTGGAACCATGGACGCAATATGTAGGCAAAAACAGTAGTATATAATAGGGTTTTAGTAGATTTAAACACTGAAATGGCCATATTCATATCTTTGCCTCTATGACAGTTTGCTCCTTCAAACTCAAATTATAACTACTTTCACTATTTGAGGGGTTGTTTTTTTTTCAGGAAGTAGGTTGTACTAATTGATTTGATTGAAAGTAAAAGGCTTCTGTTGTGGTTGTTTCAGTGTTTCCATCAGTGTGCTACTCTGCTACACATCAGACTGTTCCTACAAAAAAACTGGGATTATAATAACTGGGGATGAAGGTTTTGATTACAGTGTGGTTTTATCCTGCCTTCAGTTACAGTAATTTTTTTTTAACAAGCATATACATTGTAAATATTCTATCATTCTAAGAGTAACACCCACTCTGTGCCTGCATAATTCTGCAGGATCTGTCACACTGAAATAATAAAGACAGCTATAAATATAAGAGTACAGTTGCATGGTACAAAGCCACCATTTAGTGTTGTCCATTTCAGTTAGAGAGTAAGGACAAAGGGTCAGCATCTAAAGAAAAGGATACAAAGCGCACCACATGCAACGTAATTACAGTGGTTGGAATCAGCTGAAGTGTTCCTGATGAAAGTCCCCAAGATGTGAACTCTTCAGAACTGGACACAGATCCTTCTCATGAAGTTTCCTCAGCTGTGGAACTCACTCCCTCTTGTTGTCTATTGGAATCTGTTTGCTGACTGTCAGCCTGGGGTGCTAGGCTACTCTTTTTTAGTCAGTCAACCATGCTTGAACTTAAGGATCGACCTAAAATACTCAACTTCAGCTACGAGAATAGCATAGCTGAACTCGACGTATCTTAGTTTGACTTACCTCACGTTCTCACAGTGCGGGGTCAACTACCACCATTCCCCTGTCAACTCCGCTTCTGCCTCTTGCAGCGGTGGAGTACAGGAGTCGATGGCAGAGCCATCAGGGATCGATTTATCATGTCTACACTACACAATAAAATCGATCCCCGATAGATCAATCACTACCTGCCGATCCAGCAGGTAGCGTAGACGTACTCATAATCTAGGATTTAAGAAGTTTTCCTCCCTCATCTTCCTCCTGCCCTCTAGTGGGTGGGTGTGGTTGACAGGTATCTCTGGCAGTTATTCCTATCCAATGCATAGAACTAGTGCATCTTATTCAGCATTCTTTCATTCCCTACATATTTGCTCAGATGCATCACAAAAGATAAAGGTATTTTAATCGAGCCAACTACAGTGTTGCAGGTCTGTTGGATAAAGAAGAAATCTATTATGTTTCATCCTAAACCCCTTTTGCTTACTAAATTAAGTTCAATTGTTGACATTATTCCAAAGGGCAGCATTTAATTTTGAAAGTCTAGCCCCACATCCTTTATTTTAAATAAAAATGGTTGAATCTCAACTGCATGTTAAATAAACAGATTTCAAACAATGTAAAATATTGGAATTACTCTAACACAATTATCAAAATTAATTATAGACTGTGCAACTCACTAGCCATTGTAATACTATTTCGATGAAAAAGAACTCACTGAATAGCATGCACATTAGAAAATGGAAAAGTATTTTTTTTTAATTTTCCTGGACTGTTACACTTCAAGGGTCACTTCTTAGACAAAACACTGACTTCCTCACTTTCACTATAAAAACTCATATTTGAACTATTGAAATCAAAGACTGTCCTCATTGAATACAGTAGGAGCAACATCTGACCCAATGTCGGCATTCAGCGAGCTTTGGAAATAAATGCTTGCCGTTCTAGTGCTTATTCTGTGGCTCTGAAATTGATCATCTGCATGGGACAGAGGCAAGATGATTTTTACAATGCACAAAGCAGAGAGTTAAGTCATGATTACATGTTGCCAGACCATTGCATTAAAACAAATTGTTGCCTCAGTAACACTAAGTAAGATGGATGTGGAAAATACAGTACTTATAAGAATGATATGAATACCACCAGATGACTCAGTAGCACTAATTTATAATTGTTGATTCATAGGTTATTTTGAGTTTTCCAAAACTATGAGTCAACATTTAGGACCAAATCTTACCCTCTAAAGTCAATGGGATTTGAATGCATACACATACGTAAACAGCTAATTCATCTCTCATTTTAGATCAAGATAGTTTTCTACTACTAACTTCAATGAAAGCAGGAGCCCGACCATTTGTTTCCAAATCACAGAACCAACCACAATTACAACCAATCACAGAACTAATGAGATTAATCCACTAATTCAAAGAGGCTACACATGTGACTGAGGACAGGTCTATATTTAAAATGCTGGATTTAGGGGTGACCCAGATGACTACCTGGCATGCTGGGATTGGGGGGCACTGGGCTTGGGATGCTGTTTTTGTTGTTAGCGATAAAAAAGTTAATAGAATGTCAGAAATAAAATGTTTCAGGTATTCCAGACTCTATTTTCACTAACCTCCTACACTGCTCTGGAGTCTTTGTAGATTCTCATGGAACCTTCCAGACTTTTTGAGAATTACATTTTCCTTGAACCTCCTAGAATGTTGTCAACCATGACCTTGTGGGTATCTACGGTGCACGGCGTTGCCAGTCAGTGAGATAAGAACGAAGTGATGTGAAAGCCCAGCTGCAATATTGTGAACCTTGTTTTATTATGTAATTGTGAAACTGTACATATGTTTTAAGATTTGAAGAGTGTAATAATGACTAATAAAAGGACATATTTAATGAGGTGCCAGAGATATCTATTGCAACAATATAAAAAACATCTTTTGCCACGCTTAACACGTGATTTTGATGACTAAGACTATGGAACATACACTTTTGCAGATTTAAATCAACAAAGAATGGAAATGTGAGGAAAGTGACGGAAAATTGCCCAGTTATAAAGGAGAGCGATGATAAAGAAGAATGTGGCTCGCATGAAAAAGAGTAATGACAAAGAAAAACCTGGTTTATATGAAAAGGAGAGAAACGATAAACAAGAATCAGTCTTGCATGATGACAAAAAGAAGTAAAAAAAAATTGCATACCACAAATTAATGCATTAGATCTTGCTTTATGGCCCACGATCCTAAACTCTGCCGATACTGATCGCACAATTTTGAATGGGCCTGGCAAAATCAAAGATATGTTTCCAATAAATGAGCAGAAGTGACATTTCTCAAAGTTACACTGCAAAAGTGTGCTTGAGAATGGTGAAAAACTGAATCAGCACTGACTAGTTTTCTCAAAAATCAACTGACAAAGTGTTCTGTTTTTGTTGCAAAATATTTGACAATAGCAAATTGTTGCTTGCGCATTCCAGGTACAATTACTGACATCACTTAGCTGATGCTCTAAAGCAAAATTAAGAGTCACCTGATCATTTTATGGCCTACTCCAAATGGATGGAGACTGAGTCCAGGTTTAAACTGAATAAATGCATAGATGCAGAAAATCAGTGTATTATTAATGTAGAAACCCAACATTGGAGGAATATGATCGAGCATTGATCTCAATTATCCTCTTCCTTGCAAAGAATAATTTGGCTTTCTGGGTCTCATCGGATAAGTTGTACACAGAATATAACAGTTTGGTAGAACACCTTGGGAAATACGATGATGTCATGCATAAGCACCTACATCGATTAGTTCATAAAGAAGCTGTAGACCATTACTGCAGCAAAACAATTCAAAATGATTTGACTGACCTTATGGCAAGGAAGATGCTTGATAACACATTGATGCGGCTTGATGCGTACTATGCAATAATGGACTGCACTCCCGACATTAGTCATGGTGAAAAGATGTCATTTATAGTAAGATTTGTTGATGAGGAGGATGGCATCTAAGTAAAGGAACATTATCTGTTTCCAGTCCGTGAATGACTACTGGAAAAGGCCTAACGGAACTGTTAATGAACATTTTGAAAGAGAATAAAATAAAGCTTCAGGACTGCTGCAATCAAGGCTATGACAATGGCATGAACATGTAGGGAAAAAATAGTGGTGTCAGGCAAGAATCCTTATGCTGAATCCAAGAGCTTACTTCGTGCCTTGTGGCTTCCATTCCCTTAACCTGGTTGCGTCAGATGCAGCATCATCTTCTTTTGATTCAGTAGCTCTCTTCGGAGTACTGTAAAGGGTATATGTCCTGTTTTCAGGATTAACTATGAGGAGGAAAATCCTCACAGACAATGTAACAAATCTCACCATGAAGCCACTAAGTGACACTCACTGAGAGAGCTGCATTGACAGCATACGGCCAATGAGGTACCAAGTGACTGAGGTTTACATCACTCTGAAAGAACTGGCACAACTGAATAAAGCCAAGGGGAGAATTCAACACAAGGCGCAAGTCCTGGCAAACCATCTCACTGACTTCAAATTTCTGGTCTCAGTTGTGGTTTGGCATGATATCTTGTTTGAAGTAAACATAAGCAAGGCATTACAAACCCAGTCGATAGACATCATGACTGCTACTACTTTGAAAAGAATCTGCCTTGATTTCATTGTGGCTTACAGAGACAACAGATTTGAGGATGCCATCACTGCTGAAATGGTGGAAAACTTAGAAGTTAAGCCTGTCTTCCAGGAAACTCGTGTTCATCAGAAGAAGAGACAGTATTCTGAACAAAAAGTGCTTGCCAACCATGTTTGTAGCTTCCATTGCTTCACAGTGACTTTACAGACTGTGTGTCACTCTGAAGCCTACAATGAGTGGAATTTTATTATATAGATAGAGTGCCCATCACAACAGCAGCTAGGAAGGGGGGCTGAAAGATGTCAAGGTAATATGATGACCATTGTGAGAACTACACCTGCCTCCTACAAAATGGATCAAACCAAGTTGCTCGGAAGGGTCTAAAATTATTCAGTGGAGAAATAATGCAATTTCTCCCATAACCTTAATTTTACACTGACTTCTAGTAAATGTAAACGTAAACATGGATAACCCTAAAGGGACCCTGCGGAAGTTTTCAAAAGTAAATAAATACAGTCTTATTATTTCCGTTCTAATGTTATTAGGCCTTTCCTCTTCCTTCATTGGGGAATACTAACAATTTAGTGTCATTTTCTGCATTTGTAGAGTTACAAAGAATATGACTGCTAGTTAAATAGCCAAATCCCTAAATTCAGCACACAGACAAAATATGCTTCTTAGTTTTAGAAGCATGCCACAGTCATCTCCTTAATTCAGCAAAGATTCCTTAAACAATGCAAGTAAACAAGCACATCTGTGATTATGGCCATGGGAACAGAACAGGAAATAGGCTGTAATCTTCTCCAGACAGACTCTTATCAACACATCCATTAAAGCACAGTAAACTGCTACCAAGGATAAAATTACTGAATTTTAACTGCATTATTGATGTAGTGGTGAAGAAAAGCTTTAACCCATGCTAGCAAATATCAGTGTAAATGTTACATGAATAGGCATGTCACTAATGTATGGTATTTTTAATAAAGATATTAATATTCCTAGCTCAATCCACTAATACTGCATGCTCTCTTTACTAGGGGCCAATCCTATATTGTGTTGTGTGCCTTTAACTCCCAATTAAACAGGAGTTGAAAGTGCTCAGCATTGTGCAAGAGATATTTAGTATCTTTCAGGATGCAGCTCCTATTCAAAGTGGAAAAACAAGGATGCAGACAAACCAACCAATGATTAACTTTGTTTTTATCAACAGCAGAAATACCACACTGCACATAGACTTTTCCCTCTGCAGCAACTGATTTGTCCTGAGGATCTCAAACAAATGGCACATTCAGTTTGCTTTTTGTCCTTTGTCACTATGCTGCTGTTGAAGTGCAAATTAAGCATGCAGGATAAATTACTGTTTGTCTAGAACCAGAGATATTGATGGCTGTTTAGTTTACAACAGCTACAGTAATTGACTCACTACTAGGTGGTTGTTTTTTAAACCACCATGCCTTTTGGGTCCATTACTTCATCAGTTAATTCAAACAATTTTCCAGCTAAGGTACATTTTTAATATTGTAATTTTTTTTCTGGATAAATTATTATCCTAATTATCTATCAGACAGCTGCAGTCTGTCACAGGATCTGCAGATGATGAACATTTACTGTGATTTGATAGTTTACAAGAAAATCTAAAGAGACTTGTAGTTACCTATGCCTTTAGTAGATTTAGGGTTTTGAACCCCAGGATCCAAACAGCAATTTCTTGGTTTTTTTTTTTTTAAATGTTTTCCAGACAGCATGCCAATACTATAAAGAAATATAAGTAGTTGGACTATCCCCATAAAATGTGATTGTCACAAAATTTACCACATCTACATAACTCCTAACCTAACCCTCGGTATATTCAGAGTCATATTTGATCATTCATTTACAAAAGAAAGCGATGACTGCTTTTTATTTTCAGTTAGTTATGGAAGAAACATTTGGATTCCATGCAGATTCATGTATCATTAACAGAACTGTTAATGAAATTCCAGCTGAAGAGTCTTCATTAGTGGTAATGACGCATGAACCAGAAAGAGCCCAGCCTGACCTTCAGACTCCAGGAGGAGTTTGAAAGGCTAGCAAGTGAGAAAAATAATCTTTTATTTTAAGTTGAGCACATTTGACGTGGAAGTCGTGAAACACAGGAAGCATCAATGTCATTTTTACACAGTTGTCAGAATATAAAACATTTTACTAAGTCTATTTCAGAAGCAGCAGTTGAAATGCATATACAGGTAGCATCTTTTTAGAATCATGTGGGCAGAGCTGCTCAATGCATCTGTGCTTTGCTTAGGGAACTATGCGAACAGCACTGCACATGATTATAAAAATTAGCCAGTGGTAGATGTCGTTAATAAATCCCCCAAAAAACAAAAACCCCACCAACAGTCCTTCTCAGCTGAATGCTCAATAATCAGCCTACAAACAGTTGCATTAATACAAAAAGTAGAGACTAAAATTTCACACAAACTCTTCATACTCAAGCAGCTGAACAAATGGCATAAATGAATGATACTGCACCATTCTATTTGAGATTAAAATTTCAATATATCTACCACCACAGACTGCCAATTTCATGTGACTGCAAATAAAGTAGTGAAATGCAATGTTTTTCAACAGAGTAGTGAAAACATGACAATGGGAGAATTCATTTTTAGCTCACTCAATGAAAAATGCTTTCTAGGAGCAGCTAGCGGGAATCTCCATTTTAGATGTGTTCAGGTTTCATAACCGATCTCTTTGGTAACTGCTGAAGTTCAAGTGCTTCCAATTTCTAGTTTATGGAAAGATGACATAGTGTGAACAAATCTGACTAGCCAAGTGATGTGAATACACATGGATGAGTCAATGTCCACTCTTTTCCATTTCACTTAGTGGCAGAGTGTAAAATCAACTAAAACTGCTGAGCAGTGAAATATAACAGCTCTTCTTGCATCAGATTTGGAGTAACAGAAGAGTGCCATTTGAACAAGTGCACACGAAGAAACTAGGCGACTACAGTGTCATGGAGACAAAGGTGTTTCATTCCCATATTGGAAGGATCACTACATTTTTCAGTTTCAATTTCAAGGATGGAAAGAGGTATATTTTTATCCTCATTAGCCTTTTTGTTCGTAAATACAGATGCAAATGATCAAAAATGTAACTCTGACTACCTTACTAGAATGAATTTCAAAACACTAAGATCATTTATAGAAGCCCTTCAGAAGTAATTATATAGTTAAGATTTGTCCCAAAATTAAGACTTCTCCCTTTGTGTATCCACTACATTGTGAAGGGAAATTGTTCCCTGATAAAACAGCGAAGAGGAACTATTCTTTAATCTTTCCAAACCCAACATATGCAAATACTCCTCTGTAAATTCTGTGCATATCACAGGACTGTAAAATGTATATCGGCTCCTGTAAGTGTTCTGTAATAGTTAGAAATTAACATGTGTGAAAACACTTCAAAATTGCAAGTATGTGCAAGAATATTTTTTAACTCTTAGGGTATGTCTACACTACGGGATTATTCCAATTTTCCAGATATTGATTTTTGGAAACAGATTGTATAAAGTCGAGTGCACGCAACCACACTAAGCACATTAATTCGGCGGTGTGCGTCCATGTACCGAGGCTACCGTCGACTTCCAGAGCGTTGCACTGTGGGTAGCTATCCCATAGTTCCTGCAGTCTCCCCCGCCCATTAGAATTCTGGGTTGAGATCCCAATGCCTGATGGGGCCAAAAATTTGTCGTGGGTGGTTATGGGTAAATGTCATCAGTCAATCCTCCCTCCATGAAAGCAACAGCAGACAATCATTTTGCATTCTTTTCCCTGGATTGCCTGGGCAGAAGCCATAGCACAGCAACCATGGAGCCCGTTCAGCCTTTTTTCACTGTCACCGTATGTCTACTGGTTGCTGCTGACAGACGCGGTACTGCAATGCTACACATCCTCTTGCCTTTGCAAGTTAGCAAAGATGGTTTCCAGTCATATTGTACCATCTGCTGCTGTCATGGGTGCTCCTGGCCGGCCTCGGTGAGGTCGGTCGGGGGCGCATGGACAAAAATGGGAATGACTCCCCAGGTCATTTTCTTCTTTAAGCTTTGTCTAATGGAGAGTCAGTCCTACCTAGAATATCAGGCAAGCCTACTGAAGAACTAGAGAGGCAAACGGCCGTTCTAGGTCAGCCACAGACATCCCGCAGAAATGATGAGCTGCATGCCATTCTAGGGGGTGCCCCTGCAACAACCCCACCCATTGCTTCCCTCTTCCCCCACCCCTCCTGGGCTACCGTGGCAGTTATCCCCCCATTTGTGTGACGAAGTAATAAAGAATGCATGAATAAGAAACAGCACTGCCTTTATTGCCTCTGCAAATGGAGATCAAAGGGGGGAGGGGAGGGCGGTTGTCTTACAGTGAAGCAGAGTGAACCACCATTCTGCACTTGCTCAGCCAATAGCTGAAAACAGGAATCTGTGATAAGCACTAAGATAGAAGCACGGGCAGGACTGAATCTCCATTTGTGTGTGGGCCTTTGGTTGACACTTGTAACATACAAAATGTCCCAAGATATGTATGTTGGGGGACAATTCTAAACGGTAGCTTAATTTTTTTATTTACAGCAAAACGTAGAGGTCTGAGTATCTGATTGCGAGCCCTGGTAGCAAGGGGTAAGCACAACTGCGCAGTGCTGCTAACTGGGAGAGCGGCATGAGGCAGAAGACTCCAGATGGCATGATATTCCAGACAGAACTGATTCTTCATTAGACAAAACTTAAAGAAAAGAATGACCTGAAGTTATTCCCATTTTTACCCAGGTGCCCCCACCCAACCTCACCAAGGCCAGCCAGGAGCACCCACAGGATGACAATGACGGATACCAGTCATATTGTATCGTCTGCCGTCCACAAGATAAGGCAAGGGGATGCTGCTGTGTAGTGCTGCAGCACGTCTGCCAGCAGCATCCAGTAGACATACGATGACACTGAAAAAAGGCGAGAAACGATTTTTTTTCTGCTTTCACAGGTAGGGTGAGGGCTGACGACATATACCCTGAACCACCCACGACAGTGTTTTTGACCCTTCAGGTTTTGGGAGCTCAGCCAAGAATTCAAATGGTTTTCGGAGAGTGCGGGAACTGTGGGATAGCTACAGTCGTCAGTCGCCCCTCCCTCCGTGAGCATCCATTTGATTCTTTGGCTTTCTGGTATGCTTGTCTCAGCTCCTTAAGTTTCACGCAGCACTGTGTTGAGTCCCTGTTGTGGCCTCTGTCCAGAGTCTTGGAGATTTTTTCAAAATTTTGGCATTTAGTCTATTGGAACGGAGTTCTGATAGAACAGATTCATCTCCCCATACAGAGATCAGATTCAGTATTTCCTGTACAGTCCATGTGGGAGCTCTTTTTTGATTCTGGGACTGCATGGTCAACTGTGCTGATCAGTGCTCCATGCTGGCCAAACAGGAAATAAAATTCAAAAGTTCGCAAAAAACTTTTCCTGTCTACCTGGCCAGTGCATCCGAGTTCAGATTGCTGTCCAGAGCAGTCACAATGGTGTACTGTGGGATAGCTCCCAGAGGTCAATAGTGTTGAATTCCAGCCACACTAACCCTAATTTGAAATGGCAATGTCGATTTCAGCACTACTCCCCTTGTCAGGGAGTAAAGAAATCGATTTTAAGGACCCTTTGTATCGAAGTAAAGGGCTTCATTGTGTGGACAGGTGCAGGGTTAATTTGATTTAATGCTGCTAAATTCAACATAAACTCGTAGTGTAGACCAGGCCTTACTTTAACCTTGCTGTTGTCAGGGGGGGCTGCACAGAGAGAGAGAGAGAGAACACCAAGTACTTTGAAAGAAAAAGCAGGCATTCAGAAAAATCCAGTGTAAAAGAAAGCTGTCTTTGTGCTTAGTTTAATAAGAGAAATTAAATCTTAAGGATCTGTGGCAGTAATACAATATGCTGAGAATTTACTAACTAAACTTTTTTTTTTAAACAAAATGGACTCTTGATACAAAGAGCAAAAGCATGTAATGAGAGTGTTCATCCAAAAGTGCTAATTGCTTATTAAAACTGGACACACACTACAAGATTCCATAAATGTTTGTGCATAACTTTTTGAATAGGTTTACTTTAACTGTGTTCACAATTCTTTTATAAGCTTTACATGAATATTCTAGCAAACAGGCTTACTTAAATGGATTTTCCCCAAACAGCATATATTTTAAGCAAATATTGAAGTAGCCATTGCAAGGATTCACACCAGATTCTAAAAGTTAGATCCAACTGACTATAAACAGCCCAGTCTAGTTTCACTGTCTAGCCTGACTCAAATGGAAACAAAGAAAACATGAAGATGAATACAGAATCAGATTTTTAAAATGCGTTTAGTTTTATTATGTAAGTGGCTCTGTTTTCAGTAAAAAAGGCAATGAAAACATTAAATATTATTTTTATCCCAAATTAGCACATTAACCACACTCACAATTTTAAAAATAATTGTGTTAAAATGATAAATAAAATGCCAAGTGTTTCTAAGTCCAAATGGTCAGCATGCTCGTTATTGAAAAAGTCAGTTTAACCTCTAACAGATTCTGTTCATTTCATGTTTTGGAATGGAGGCACCTTAGAACTCACTAGTCTCAAAATACAAACAGGAACACACACAAAATGAAAGCCATTAAAATAGAGGAAGGAAGAAGAAACATAGTAACAGAAAACTAGTGAAGTGACTAGTGAATAGGAATTGGATACGTTCACTTCAGGTCCAATCCTGCACCATACTGAGTTTCCCTTCATCTTCTAATTACTTGCACCATACTGAGTTTCCCTTCATCTTCTAATTACTTAATGCAAGTTGAAAGGACATCTCACTTCATAAAAATGTTAGGCACCGTATATCTTAGGCCACAAGTTAAGCACCATGCCACGGCATCATTCTCCACCTTTTGTAGCGTTGCCACAGAGAAAAATATCAGAAAAAAAACATACACTGTAAAAAAAATAAAAATAAGAAGTAAGTCTGTTCCTGTCCCCTTTAAAAACACAGTTCACCTGATGGCAAGACAACCACTGGGACTGCTATTTGACAAAAAACTATTACAGTGACTTCAAAAGACTGAAAGTAAAAACAGACAGAAGTGCATTCTGAAGACCAGATGTTTTAAGTGAATAACAGATCCACTTAGCCAATTTATTTTATATATCTTGATTTAAAAAAAAAAAGTGTTGACCAACAATTGTACAATAGCTTTTATATTAACACAAAGAAAAAAAAAACATTTAGCACTGGTTCTCATAAATAATTCTAAAGGTCTCATTTACCATAAGCATGCCTGGTATTTATTGTCAGTAAATAATGTATTAGGCATATACTGTACGCTATTTTCTACAGTAACTACTAAAGAGCATCCAGAACCCATCTGTGTTTATGGTTTTGTAAATCAGGACAGCTCTTCTGTGCATGCATAAAATGATTGCCAGTGAAGACATTACCTAGGCCATGGATGGAAATGACATCTTTTAATGTGAAATTAAGTAAAAATTATATAAAGTGCAACACAGATGAGGATTTTGAATAGCATAAATATTCATAACTTGCAAACCGACAAAGCATACCTCCGAAACCATAGGAACCACTCTATGAAAAGAGTTGGGTCTTCCACATTCAATGTGCCACTGACAGGTGAATTTGCATAAGTGAAAATTAACATTTCAAAAGCCTTGTCTTTACTAGCATTTTTCAAGAAATCACCCACCATGGCAGTAGGACCAGTGCAGCTTCACTGATTGTAGCAACAGTGGAAGTGCTAGCCTAGCCCAGGCTCAGATGGTTTTACAATCACTGTTTCATATAAATCCATCTACACTAGTGCTCCCACTGTTATTGCCAAAAAATGCTATTGTAACACAGCCAAAGAGAAGGTGTTTTAATTTTTTTAAGCGTGGAGCTTGCCTAGTGTAGTTATAATTTACAGATTTTCCAACAATAGACTGTTCAAACTTACTGCAAATAAGTCTTCTCATACCAGAGGGATCCTCTCGTCTGACTCATTAGTAAGATCCCAGAACAGAAAATTCGTTCTGTGTGTGAGAAAAAGGATTACCTTACTAAGAAAAGCTAACCTCACAGTTATCAAAATTGCTTTTGATACCGTATCTAATCTTTCAGATTGATAATCAAAATAGCTTAAGCAGAGCCCTCTAGAAGTCCATTTACTTTATCTTTATATATGAATTTTAGTGGTGAAAATGCATTTTAATGCTATAAATGTGTGTGTACTTGCATAACACTTGGTTAATATTTTCTGAAACAAATATAATATGTAACATTTTACATAAAAACAGCCATACTGGGTCAGACCAAAGGACCATCTAGTCCAGCATCTTCCAACAGTGACAGATGCCCAGAGGGAATGAACAGAACAGGTAATCATCGATCCATCACCTGTTGCCCGTTCCCAGGTTCTGGCAAACCTAGGCTAAGGACACAATCCCTGCCCATCGTGGCTAATAGCCATTGATGGTCCTATCCTCCATGAATCTATCTAGTTCTTTTTTGAACCCTGTTATAGTCTTGGCCTTCACAACATCCTCTGACAAGGAGTTCCACAAGTTGACCATGGGTTATGTGAAAAAATACTTTAGTTTGTTTTAAACCTACTGCTTATTAGTTTCATTTGGTGATCCCTAGCTCTTGGGTTATGAGGAGGAGAAAATAACACTTCCTTATTTACTTTCCCCACACCAGTCATGATTTTATAGACACTTATCATATCCCCCCCCTTAGACATCTCTTTTCCAAGCTGAAAAGTCCCAGTCTTATTAATTTTTCCTCATATGGAAGCCATTCCATACCTCTAATAATTTCTGTTGCCCGTTTCTGAACCTTTTGCAATTCCAACATATATTTTTTGAGAAGGGGCAATCACATATGCACGTTGTATTCAAGATGTAGGCGTACCATGGATTTATATAGAGGCAATATTATTAACTATCCCTTTCTTAAGGATGCGCAACGTTCTTTGACTGCTGCTGCTCATGTTTTCAGAGAACTATCCACAATGACTCTAAGATCTCTTTCTTGAGTTGTAAGAACTAATTTAGACTCCATCATTTTATACGTATAATTGGGATTATGGTTTCCAATGTGCATTACTTTGCATTTATCAACATTGAATTTCATCTGCCACTTTGTTGCCCAGTCACCCAGTTTTGTGAGATCCTTTTGTAGCTCTTCGCAGTCTGCTTGGGACTTAATTAACTATGTCAAACCAAGAGCATGGTTTCCTGTATAATTTCACTTTACATTTCTTGATTTAAATGGTCTAATAGAAATTCACACAAATTATGAAAAGCTGTCCTTGAGCGCTCCAGAGAGAATTATGTTCACTATACCATGGAGTAGACTGAAGGATGCAATTGTACCAGGTTCAATAGAATTTTATTTACATTATTTTTTACAATATACTTATTTTAGCTAGTTTACATTCCTTCTCTATTCTTTATGGCTATGTAACACTAGACACGCCTGCATGTATTAGGCATAGATCTGTACAATTGCCTCCCAGGCTTACAATACATTCTTCATTCAGAAGAGGTTTAATTCTAACTAGTAGTTAAACTAATTCAATTCTCAAATCAATCTATATTCTATGTTCATATGTTCCTTTTGTCGAGCCCTGTCACCTACATGGCAACATCTATATCACTTTCCTCAAGATCTCCTAAAAAATTATCTGTAGCCAGCTTGTGATTAACAATTCATGAATAATGTGCAAGGTATTTTGGGAGCTGTAGTTCAATAAACACAATTTCACCTCAGGAGAATTTAATATGAACATTTGTTTCTCTCCCAATATTTCCCTTCAGTAAATAATTGAGGATAGTTTAAAATTCCAATGGACAGAAGTTTAAATTTTTAAAAGCATATTTTCTTATATTTTTGGAGATATGTGTCGATATTTCTAGCATCTGTATTAGGGGCTGTAAGAAAATGCCTAAACAAAACTGAAAAAATTATGAAAAATACATGGTTTTATACCTCCTGTGAGATTCTTGAAGGGTCATGAGAGAACAATGTTTCCAGAGTGTTTTAAGGCAATTCAGCCCTAGAACAGTAAAGGGCTGGTAAAACCAGGGCCAGAGGAGGGCTGCTTGACCCTGCTACTCATTAAAAAGATAGGAACAACAATGACCCAGATAGCAGCTCAATAAGACACTCCTAGCTTCAGCTCCTTGAGGCCCCCAAAAGAATGGATAGGAGAAGGCATCCTGCTGGCCATCCGTGAGTTTTGGATTCCACACATATCCAAAAAATATAAGTTGTGCTTCATATTCACCAAACCTGAGTTAAATTCACTCACACCTGTGGGAAACATTTCTTAGCCAGTACATTAATTCAGTATTAGTTAAGGTCACCATTAGTTAAAAGTTAACCGTATGTCCTATACACTATTCATAGGTAAGTAACATCACCCAGAGCTTGTGTTTGTTGAAGTTCTATGTAGAGAATGGCTACAGCATCAACTTCAATTTAACCTACCTATGAAGGAATTGTTTAGAATATATTTATGCTACAGTGAAATACTTATAGAAAACACTGTTCTAAGTCCTGTCAAACCCATTTTACAGTAGAAGACAGGTACAGCAAAATATACACTGGCAAGTTTTTGCACCAAAAGTTATACCACTTTATTAAAGCATTTTAATTAAAACTCCTGTTGCATGTCCACACTAGCTCCTTGTGTTGCTGGAGCACATCCATACTAGTAGCTCTTGCAACGACAAAGACAGCAGTGCATTCTGGTAGCTATCCCACTATGCAAGTGGCCGCAGGGTGCTTTGGGAAGGGTTTGCAATGCCTCATGGGGCAGGTACAGCATCACAGGATGCAGGTTTCTCAATCCAAAAGTTCCATGGACATCATAGATTGCCAGCAGCTTTTCAACTGAAGTGTGGAGGGAGTGTATGTGATAGGGAGCGTGTGTATGATGTGGGGAGGGGGGGAGAGTGAGTGTGTTGGCATGCTGTCCAGTCCTGAGGCAGGGGGAGGGGGAGACCCCAACCTCAGCCCCTGCTTCCCTCTCTGGCTCTGCACAGCACAGAGAGCCTCTGTCACACAAACATATCCACCCCCGCCTGCCTGCTCTGTTCCTACTGTGGGAGACAGCAGTAGCATTCTTCATTAATGATTTACTTTGTCCCCCCTCCCCAGAGCAAAGCAGCACAGCAAGTGTTAAACTTCTCCACAAAAACTTCACACCGTAGAGACTGATGATAATATGGAAGTAATCCAGAGTTAGTAATAAATATCCAAATTATGACCATTAACTGTTGCATCTGAGCAAGCCATGAAGATGGTTAGAGGGGACTCCACTAACAGACATTCCATCCCTGTGGTCTTCAGCCAATAAAACCCAAGGCAGCAAACAGCCTGTTATTAACTCTTATCTCTCATATGGCCTGATGTCTGATGATTACGCAACAGTTTTAGGCTAACTTTGTGACATGCCCTTCAGCCCCCGGAATCCTCAGATGGCTCAGCAACTGGTTAGCTTCCCAATGCATATTAAAGCAGTCTGACTGTGTCGAGTCTTTGTTATGCAAAGATTTGGCGTCCAGCTGCAAAGAAAGCCATACAACTCTGCAGAGGAACAGAACGGGCAAAATGGCAAATGCAAGCTTTAAAAAGAGGGAGTGAAGAAACTGTACACGTGGTTATCATATAACAGAATATATGAAGGACGGGCCTGGCAGAAAAACTTAAGTCAGACAGTAAGAAAGGGTGCCAAAAGCTTTCAAGAAACAAACAGCCCAGATACCTGGTCATATAAGGTTCATGCAACTTCAATGTGCACACCCTCTCACTTATATAAAGTGTAGTCAGATCTGTGTGTGTTGGATTTGCTAGCCTGATTTTGCATTCCCTCTGGGTGAAGAGGAAAGTGCTTTTGTTTTCCAGGACTGGGAACGGAGAGGGGGAGTCACTCTGTTTGGATTCACAGAGCTTGTGTCTGTGTATCTCTCCAGGAGCACCTGGAGGGGGGAAGGGAAAAAGGATTATTTCCCTTTGTTGTGAGACTCAAGGGATTTGGGTCTTGGGGTCCCCAGGGAAGGTTTTTCAGGGGGACCAGAGTGCCCCAAAACACTCTAATTTTTTGGGTGGTGGCAGCAAGTACCAGGTCCAAGCTGGTAACTAAGCTTGGAGGTTTTCATGCTAACCCCCATATTTTGGACGCTAAGGTCCAAATCTGGGACTAAGGTTATGACACCCTCCAACACTCTTTAGCCCTTGCTAGAGAGAACCTAAAGGATGCTCAGGAAGAGCAAAAGGCCTGGTATGACAGACATGCCAGAGAACGTTCCTTCAAGGTAGGAGACCAGGTTATGGTCTTGAAGGCGCAACAGGCCCATAAGATGGAAGCATCATGGGAAGGGCCATTCACGGTCCAAGAGCGCCTGGGAACTGTAAACTACCTCATAGCGTTTCCCAATTCCTCACTAAAGCCTAAAGTGTACCATGTTAATTCTCTCAAGCCTTTCTATTCCAGAGACTTACAGGTTTGTCAGTTTACAGTCCAGGGAGATGAGGCTAAGTGGCCTGACGGTGTCTACTACGACGGGAAAAAAGACGGTGGCGTGGAAGAGGTGAACCTCTCAACCACCCTGGAACGTCTGCAGCGGCGACAAATCAAGGAGCTGTGCACTAGCTTCGCCCCATTGTTCTCAGCCACCCCAGGACGGACTGAACGGGCATACCACTCCATTGATACAGGTAATGCTCACCCAATCAGAACCCCACCCTACCGGGTGTCTCCTCATGCCCAAGCTGCTATAGAACGGGAGATCCAGAACATGCTACAGATGGGTATAATCCGCCCATCTACCAGTGCATGGGCATCTCCAGTGGTTCTGGTACCCAAACCAGATGGGGAAATACGCTTTTGCGTGGACTACCGTAAGCTAAATGCGGTAACTCGTCCGGACAACTATCCAATGCCACGCACCGATGAGCTATAAAGTGTAGTCAGAGCAGCAGCGCTGGGAGAGAGCTCTCCCAGCGCTGCATGTAAACCACATCCCTTACGGGTGTAGTGTGCAGCGCTGGGAGCTGTGCTCCCAGCGCTGCTGCCCTGATTACACTGACGCTTTACAGCGCTGTATCTTGCAGCGCCCAGGGGGGTGTTTTTTCACACCCCAGTTGCAGCACTGTAAAGTGTGAGTGTAGCCAAGGCCTCAGCTCCTTGCTCCCAGCTCCACATATGCACTCCCTCTCCTCTGGATCCTCCCTCCGCTGACTCAGGCTCACAGGGTTCTGGCTGAGGGGCCATTTAAATGAGGTAAGAAAAAGAAACAAGTTATTGCTTGTCTGGTAATGCAAACAGGAAGGTTACAAAAATTCAAGTCAACTGATGATAATAAGTGTTATAGTCAGAAAGCATTTGCTGCTTTGCACCCTTAGTTTCAAAGCTTTTCTGCACAAGAACAGTGTCTCATTTGTCTCTTAGCCACCACGCATTTTATGGGGTTCTATGGGGTTTTATGCATATAAATGCATGTTCCCACAGATTTTACAGCAAGAATTAGAGTGACCCACTGAAAACCTGAGGCAGTATCTTGAGACATCAGATTAAAGCAACCTAGTGCATTTCTTGCTCCTGAACATCTGTGCAAAAAGAGGGGCAGACCAGATAACCCTTTGTTCACTTGAGAACAGGGAGTGCTTCTTTTTTCTTTTTTAAACAAAAAAAAATATTAAAAGTATTTAGTATTTTTCTGGCTTTTTTTAATTGAAAAAGGCTAACAATATGTAAGTTAGGAGACTGGTCTTAGCTGTAATTAATGTGATGTGGTACAACTTACTGTAGAGATAGAAGTTAAACAGCTGAGTATGCACAGTCTTCTTCAAAGATACCATAAGCAAGAAAATTTGTTAAGGCTTAGCTTCATTTTATAAAAAATTATGAGTGTATAAAAATCATCAGAAGTAATATCTGCAATATATTTTCACGCATTTGCAAAAACTGCTGAAAAAAGTCCATTTATGATTAAGTCAGTAAAAATACCTTATTCATGTGGTATAACATTGGCATTCAACAACTCTGAAGACTGACACTGTGGAGAAGTCTAACTGTATTAAATGAGATTTTGTTTGATTGCACTTCTGAAATCTAATTTTATCTTTGTTCCACACAATGCGAAGGGAGGGAAGGGCTATAAATATTGTTAACATATTATAAATTTAAAAGAAAATATAACAAAGTTTCTTCAACAGCACAGAGCAGTAAATGAAATTATACATCACATGCTGAGTCCAAGTTGATATTTTGCACTCAGTGAGAACCTCCTGCATTCTTTCTGGCTGTTTTAGGGGAAGGCAGTACTTAATTCAGGCTTTGGGAATTATTGCATGTTTTTATTAAGTTTGTGAATCCAAGAGCTACAAAGATTCAAGATTCATTCATATGTGGTGGTCCTGTTACAGTAACAAGTTGGGTAACTAGAGCTTTAGACAGAATTACTAGAACATGCTAGAAAAAGAACAATTATAGAAAATGAAACTTAGGAAAGAAAAGCTTGTGAAATATATATAGATCAGATACCTTGTAGTTTGGAACATTTAACTTTTCCCAATCAGCAGAGTGCTTATGAGTTTGCTGTATCTGAGTTTTATGAAGTGTTGTTGGACAATAAATTAGGTTTAGTAGCTGCTATGCCTGAAATCACTGGAGTCACCAGAGGAGAGCAGTGCTGCCAGCTCTCATCGTTTTACTGCAAATCTTGCAATATTTGAAGTTTTTCTTAAAGGCCCAGTCCTGGGAGTCATCTTATTACATGAAAATTTCAGCTTTCATTTCAAAAATACATACATACCAAAATATCTAGCCTTCGTGGTTGCAGAGTAAACTTTGAAAAATGTTAACCCTACAGACTCAAACCAGATAGCAAAGAGAGAATCCCAAATTTAATTATGTATTAAATCTCATGATTTTTAATCCAATATCATATTGGAGGGCCTGACTCATGATTTTTAAATGCTTGGGGCTGGTTATACTATTTGTGGACTTGTTGACCCTACATGTACCTGGATAAGAATCACTGCACTTAGGTACTAGTGCTGAAGATGGGTTATTTTAAATTATTTTCTTTTCAAAACAGGAATAGAGGCAATTGAGGCTGGAACAGATGCTGTGGTCTAGTCTCAGTCAGAGCAGCTGTAATTATATAATTTTAGCAATTAATTTTGACTGGGGTTTGCTCAGCAGTAGCTGAATGTTCTGTGGATGATTGGTTGGAAAGCAGCCTCTTGTGATGGGTTTCTTCTCTGCAGACTAACATTCAGATGGTAACATTTGCTTACTGCAGCACAAGAAAGGAAAATAACTCCTGAGAACTCCTGAAGATTTAAGTGATAATTTGTAAAGCACCAGCAAAAGCACTGAGCAGAGGATAAATAAGAGATATCTGACTATAGTTCACTGTTCATCGGAGTATAATTAAACCTTGGAGTTTCAGACCCAGAACAGAGTCCTCTCTCTGCAAGAACAGAGAAGAGCTAATTAGCAAAGCTAAAGGGAGTTGGGATACAGGCCTCTGCTGAATCAAATACATACATATTATAATAAAAAGAAAATTGAGATGGATTAGATTAACAGAAGTGAACTTAAATTTCCCCATTTTTTTTACTGTTTAGATTTGGTTTGTGTGGGTCGGGGTGACACTGGGCTAACACAAGTTAATGAATTATTTTGAAGGTTGAATTTATGGTCACATGAGAGCCTCAAGTAAATCTTATTTCAAGTGGGTACAAGATTTAAAATGTTTTGTACAGACCTACTTCCAAACTGACAGCCTGTAAGGATTCCATGTTGTATCCCATGGTGTTGCAGCCATGGCACTTTCTGAGAGAGATGGAGTTGCCCTGGTGTCCGCTAGCCAAAGTTCTCTTTCCATTCCCAATGTACTGCAGATTGTGCTGCTAACTAAAAAAGACTAAGCAGCACCAGAGGTGGAAGGAGAACTGGCTACTATGCAAGGAAGAGACTTGCTGCTGACCACCTCAAAACAGCAGGCAGTTCTCCACCTCCCCCATCCAATTCCACAAGCTTCGAGGCCAAGAACAGGTATGCAGTACTGGCAACAAGAGGAGAGGAGCAGAACCCATTGCTGGGGAAGAGGAGCCATCTGCTCCCAACGCTGGGAGGTTCATAGCCATCCTCCACCCCATTGTCAGGAGACAAAGTATGGTGGTAGTTGGGGACACCTTTCTCAGGGGGATAGAGGCATCCATCTGCCAACCTGAGCTGACATTCCAGGAGGTGTGCTGCTTGCCTGGAGCCCATATCTGAGACATGACTGAAAAGTTGCCAAAGTTCATCAGGACCTCTGACCATTATCCAATGTTGTTTATCTGTGTGGGCACTAATGATACTGCCAGGTAGGACTCTGAAAGATCAATAGTAGCTACAGAACCCTGGGAGCATGTGGCCAGGGGTGCAAGTGGCTTTCTCATCCATTCTCCCAGTTGAGGATAAGGGACTGCTCAGGGACAGAGGCATCCTGGAGCTGATGCCGTTGCTGTGCAGATGGTGTCAACGGGGAAGGCTCTGGCTTCCTCGATCATGGGATACTGTTCCATGAAGGAGGACTACTGGGAAGAACATCTTGAGACACTGACTCACCAACCTAGCGAGGAGGGCTTTAAACAAGGTTCAAAGGGTGCAGGTGACAAAAACCCATTGGAAAAATATAACAGATGAAAGCAGCGAGTTGGAAGGTGGCGGTGGGGAATGGAAAATTAAAAGATTCATAGGAGTAACAAAAGGGAAAACTCTGGGAGAATCACTTTAACATATTAGATATCTATACACAAATGCAAGGAGTATGGTGGATAAAACAGGAAGAATGGACAGAGACGTGATGGGATAAATCTCATTACTAGAATATTGCTATTGTGACAAAGTTCCTCCTCTACCTTGGTGGGTCCTGCGCTTATTGGCAGATTTGCTCACCTCAGTGATCTTCCCCACAGTCTGGATCAACTCTTCCTGTGTCTGATCAGGAGTTAGGAGGTTTGGGGGGAACCCAGGCCCGCCTTCTACTCCGGGTTCCAGCCCACAGCCCTGTGGATTGCAGCTGTTTATAGTACCTCCTGTAACAGCTGCATGATAGCTACAACTCCCTGGGCTACTTCCCCATGGCCTCCTCCAAACACCTTCTTTATCCTCACCACAGGACCTTCCTCCTGGTGTCTGATGATGCTTGTACTCCTTAGTCCTCCAGCAGCACACCCTCTCACTCTCAGCTCCTTGCTCCCAGCTCCTCATATGCACTCCCTCTCCTCTGGATCCCCCCTCCCTGACTGGAGTGAGCTCCTTTTTAAACCCAGGTGCCCTGATCAGCCTGCCTTGATTGGCTGCAGGTGTTCTAATCAGCCTGTCTGCCTTAATTGGTTCTAGCAGGTTCCTGATTACTCTAGTACAGCCCCTGCTCTGATCACTCAGGGAACAGCAAACTACTCATCCAGTATATTTGCCCTCTACCAGACACCTGTACCCCATTGGCCTGGGTCTGTCACACTATAGAGGGGTATATCTTGCTCAGGAAGGGCAGGCAGTGGGGGAAAGGGAGGTGGTGGTGTTGTATTATACATCAAGAATATATACACTTGTTCTGAGGTCCAGGAAGCGAGAGGCACACCAATTGAGAGTTTCTGGGTGAAGACAAAAGGGGAGAAAACAGGGGAAATATCATGTTAGGGTACTAAACCCTGAGGAGGTAGTGGATGAGGCATTTCTAGAACAAATACCAGCACTGGGGGACTAACTTACCCAGATATCTGTTGGGCAACCAATACAGCAAAACACAAAATGATCAACAGGTTTTTGGCATGTGTTACGGACTACTTCTGCTTTCAAAAAGTGAAGGATGTTCCCAGGGATGCACCTGTTTTAGATTTGATTCTGAGTAACAGGGTGAATTAGTTGCGAATTTGAAGGTGGAAAAATCAGATGTTTGAAAGTAATCATGAACAGATAGGCATCACGATTTTTAAGGAAAGGAAGGAGTGAGAGCAGCAGAATAAGGACAATGGGACTCTAAAAATACAGACTTTAGTAAACTCGGGACTAGTAGGTAAGGTCTGATGGGAAGAAAAACTAAAGGAAAAAAGTTCAGGAGAGCTGGTAGTTTCTGAAAGTGACAATATTAAAGACACAACAGCAAACTATCCCAAAACAATGGAAAGAAAGGCAGAATAGTAAGACATCAAAATGGCTGCATCAGGAGCTCCTTAATTACCTGAAAAGCAAAAAAAAGGAGTCTTACAAAAAGTGGAAACAGAGGCAAATTGCTAAGGATGAGTACACAAGAATAACAGACACATAGGGATCAAATCAGAAAGGCTAAGGTACAAAGTGAGTTACACCTAACAAAGGATATAAAATGCTGTAAGAGGTTTTATAAATACATTAGGAGCGGAGAAAAATGAAGGCAAGCATTGGTCCATTACTTAGGAAGGAAAGAACTAATAACATAGGACATCAAGAAGGTGGAGTTATTTTTGTACCGATTTTGCTGCTGTCTTCTCTAAAAAAAGAGAACTGTGATTGGGTGCTTAAGACGATTAATATTAACAAGGGGAAAGGAACGCAAGCTGGAAAAAGGAAAGAGCAGGTTAAAATATTTAGGTAAGTTAGATGTATTCAAATATTCAAAATTCACCCAAGGGTACTTAAGGAAGGTGCTTAACTGAAGCAATTTTGGAATGATTAGCAATTATCTTTGAGAACTCATGGAAGGTGGGTGAGGTCCCAGAGGACAGGAGAAGAGCAAACAGTGTACGTATATTTAAAAAGTGGAACAAAGAGGACCTGGGGAAATATACACTACTTAGCCTAACTCAGATACCTGGAAAGATACTGGAACAAATTATTAAATAATCAATTTGTAAGTACCTAGAGGATAATAGGCAAGGTGATAAGTAATAGCCAACATTTGTCAAGATAATATTATGCCCAACCAACCTAATTTCCTTCTTTGGCAAGCTTACTTGCCTACTGAATATTGGGAAGCAGTGGGCATTAATCTTAATTTTAGTAAAGCTTTTGACACTGTCCTACATGACATTCTCATAAGCAAACTTGTGCAATGTGATCTAGATAAAGTTATTATGAAAGGGGTGCACAACTGGTTGAAAAACTGCACTCAAAGACAGCTTATCAATAGTTTGCTGTCAGACTGGGAAGATGTATCTAATGGTGTCCCACAGGGGTCCATCCTGGATCCAGTACTATTCAGCATTTTCATTAATAACTGGGAGTGGAGAATATGATTATAAAATCTGTGGATAACACTAAGCTGGAAGGGGTTGCAAGCACTTTTCAGGACAAGATCAGAATTCAAAATGACCTTGACAAACTGGAGAACTGGACTGAAATCGACAAGATGAAATTCAATAAAGACAAGTACAAAGTATTATACTTAGGAAGGAAAAATCAAATGCACAAATACAAAATGAGGAATAACTGGCTAGGCAGCACAACTGCAGGATGTGATCTGGGGATTATAGTGGATCACAAATTGAACGAGAGAGTCAACAATGCGATCCAGTTGTAAAAAAAGCTAATATTCTGGGGTGTATGTACGACAAGGGAGGTAATTGTTCCATTCTTCTTGGCACTGGTGAGGCCTCAGCTGGAGTACTGCTTCCCATTTTGGGAACAATACTTTAAAAAAAAAAAAGGTTTGGACAAACTGGAGAGGAGTCCAGAGAAGATCCACAAAAAAGTTATCAAAGATTTAGAAAACCTGATCTATGAGGAAAAGTTTAAAAAAATTGATATACCTAGTCTTGGGAAAAGATGAATGAGAGAGGACATGATAGTCTTCAATTATGTAATAGGTTGTTGTAAAGAGGATGCTGCTCTATTTTTCTCCACTGAGGGTAGGACAAGAAGTAATTGACTTAGTTTGCAGCAAGGAAGTTTCAGGTTAGATGGTAGGAAAAACTTTTTAACTATAAGAAGACTTAAGTACTAGAATAGGTAAAAGGGAAGTTGTGAAAAGCCCGTCACTAGAGGCTTTTAAGAACAGGTTAGACAAATATATATCTGGGATGGTCTAGGTATACTTGGCCCATCCCCCCTCTGCCTCAGCATGGGGGGATGGGCTAAATAACATCTTGAGGTCCCTTCCAGCCCTACAGTTCTGTGATTCTATTATTATGTTTAGGTTAGCTGCCACCTTCTTTCTATAAGAGTGACTGCATTGCAGTGGTGCTATCTGTAAAGTATTCTGGGATCGTTTGAGATGAATATACATGTAACATTTTTAAACTGTTCAGACATATGTAATTTCAAACTGAAAATTATAGGCATTATTTTAAAAAGCATGAACACAGGAATAAAAATTGTACCATCACAGATCTACTGTATGCAAGTTTTCAATAAATGTCTAATTAAGGTAGGCAATTGCAATTGAGTGTGGTTCTGGCCTAGTTCTGCTTAGCACCCCAGTTCAGCTTAGCAATTACACAGCAAGGCCTACTGGTTAATTTACTGGCTGGGGTAGAAAGGCCAGCTTAGACATCTGTGTGACCTTGCTAGATAAAAGAATGCTTGTAGAGGCTGGGAAAGAAAAATGCTTACAGACACTTTTTAAAGTAACGTGTATTCTTTTTTGTACTAAGCATGAAGTTATCAAGAAGTAACAGTTGTTCTTTGTTTTGTATGCTGGGAACAAATGCTGGGAAGGTACAGTGATGAAGCGACGGAACAGCTAATAAAAAACAGTTTGAATTTGTGAAGGGGGCTGGTTCTGTATGGAGTGAGATGGGCAGTTCTCTGTTGTATGGCATGCTGCAATCAAGAATTTGATCGTGGGATTCTTGCTGCTCATTGCCTGTCTCTTTGCGGTCGGACAACAAAACCTGAGCCGTCTGGGATAAGAGAGATCCCTGACACAACGAACAACACTAACTTCCAAACCAGAAAAATAGAATTGTTGGCAAATCTCTATTAAATGTATCCTAAATATCCCACACTAAAACAGGAGACAATTTTACAAAGGGGAAATCTGCTTGGTATATACTATATACTAAAAACTTTTCAAAAATAGAATATTTATTGAGTTTTAACAACAAAAGGATATTAGTGACAAAATCATCACTATGTATATGCCCAAGGTTTGTGTAGATAGATAATTTCTCAGCTAACACATATCTCATCTCTCACCTATACTCTTTTCCTTCATCTAACACAAACCAGAAAAGACAGGAAAGTTTCAAAGAATGTAGGAAGAGGAATGTGTGTCTTATAGTCCGGAAAAGCAGCAAGAGAGTCCTGTGGCACCTTATAGACTAACAGATGTATTGGAGCATGAGGTTTCGTATAGTTCAATCAGGGAGGATGAGGCCCTCTTCCAGCAGTTGAAGTCCTTTATTCTCTGCTATAGGATATATTTGGGAATTCAGTGCTAGGACTGAATCAAAATCAGTACTATCAAGCAGATTACAATAATCTGTTATAAACGTTTCCGCTTAAATTAACTTTGCAGGGCTCATTGATTGCAGTCTTTTTAACAATTTTTTTTTATAAAAACCTATGGGATTTGTAAACAACTTTGTGAAGTGTGTGTGAAAGTGAATAAAGTGTGTACATTTCTTTCCACAGAAGTTTATTTAACTTTACGGTCCCCCAGTCCCTGTTAAATATGGATATAATGATTAATAGCATCAGAATAATTGGTGTCCAAGGTCTATTCATCACAGGGGTTCCATTTCTTTACAAAGTTCCTCTTTATGTAAAAAAATAGGACTTTCATGTTGTACCAGACTGCTTGATTAATGATACTACAGTTAGAGTCTCTCACATAATAAGTATGGTGTAAGTATTATAAATGTCAGTTGTTCTGCCCAGTTTCATGTCGATTTAGTTCTGTTCACAATTAATAAAGAAAAAAATGTGGAAAACTGTGTCTATTAGAGTTTTTCAAATTATTAATTACAACAGTGCCCAGCTTTGCCATTCTAGTTGCAGGTCAGGTGAAAAATCTGAAGAAGCAACTCAAGTCTAATTAGGTAAATAACCTTTTAAACATTGTATAGAAACATATTTACAAAAAACATACTGTAAATTAGACTAACAGTCCAAACACATCAAGGATATGAAAGGCACCCACAGCATTTACTAAAAACTCAACATACGAAAATCAAAGCTATAGAGCACTGAGAATAATTCAAACTTAAATTCAGTGCTAACATACAGCTGCGACTGCTGGAGATCTACAGAAAACTAGACCCTTCAAAAATAAGTGTCTATGAAAGATTCTGAAAGGCTTCATTCACCATTGAAGAGATCAGAGAAATCAGCTAGCAATTTGTTTCAACCAGAATCGAAAGGAAGTGCCGATAAATTTAGAACATGTACACCTGATGCCACCACAAGACTCCAACATGAAGCAAGTGGAAACCACGTGGTATTAGGAAACGAGAGTGCCCAAGAGAAACCTTAAGAAGTACCCTTCTCAAGTAGGGCACAACAGTCAGTCAATCTCACCACCTTAGAGCAGAAGGAAATAGCAGCAAACGACAGAAGGGAATGGAAGAGGATAGTTTCAACCCAAGTGCCACCAGTGGTATATGAAGGATGCAGTGTAACAAATGAGCAAGCACTTCAAAGCCTCATCATGTCAACTCACACATTTATATGAAGTTTTCTTTGTTTATAAACAAAACAAAAGAACTCAAAATGATAAATAATGAGCAAGGACCTCATGGAAACTATTATATAAGTAAATTATACTTCATTCAGAACTCAACACATTGTGCCCACATACAATACTTCAGTACACATAGCGGATGACAGCACCCATTCTTCTGACACCAGGAGTTTCAGTCCTAACCTGCATTTCCAGTTTTGTAAGTTTGAGTCATGTGTAAATGGATTTCTCTGTTAATAAATTATTTTTCCTCCATCTTTCCAAATAGGTAGACTCTAGCAAATTGTTTTATTGTGAAATGCAAACCTAATTCAAATAATGTAAAAGTAATCCACAAATCTGTGGAAAATTACTTGAGAACATAACTATTAGAAATAAATAATCCAGTGTAATTTGTAGTGAAAGTTCAATGCCCATTTTATTTCCTTTTCCATTTACACTGTATAAACGTCAACAAGAAAGAAGCAGCATAAAAGTAAATCATCCCTCAAAATCAGGTGTGCGCTAGTCCTATACAAAGCACACCAGAATGTGTGTGTCAGTATAACTTACTACGCAATGCAGGAGACATGCAACTCAAATAACTTTTGCATTAAAGAACATCTTACGAAAATGAAAATTAAACCATCATGTTTTAAATATAAGATGTGATGATGCACGTTGCATTTTTTTTCATTAGATTAATCCAGGGACTCTCTCCATGCAGTTTGACACAGATAATAAGTAACAGAAGCATGGTGGGGGGTGGGAATGGACAAGGAGACTGAGACAGCAAGTTCTCCTTTTTGCATCAGTTATGATGTAACAGAATGAACTTGCCAGAATTCCCCTAAAGATGACAGAAATAAAGTCAGGTGACTTTTTTAGGCTAACATTTGAAAAATTTAACCTCTTATATTCACTAATTTGTGGAACTGATGTAAAGCAAATCCCGGCACCTGATTCCAAGTCAGCGATTAGTTCCTTTTTCTATTTCCATGGGGAAATATGTAGGATATGTGCAAAGGCAATAAGGGTTTGAAAACATTAACTCAGAAAAAGTTTTTTGGTGGCAGTGGGTTTTTGTTTTGTTTTAAATACTAGTAGCCAGCAATTGAATGAATTCTCACTTGTGGTGTAGACAAGGGCAAAGAAATATAACAGCATAAAAGAGAAGAACATAACCCATGATCAGAACAGGAGGAGGAGGAGGAGGAGGAGGAGGAAGGACAGAGAGAGATAGTGGGGTAAAGAATACCTGTGTGCGTAAACAGCCTAGTATGCATATTCTGACTCCTAGATTTTACTACAGTCCAGGTTCTAGGGTTCTGAGCAAAAGTTGAAGCATTTACCTTAAACTAAAGGTTACAGATATCATGAAATAAGTGGGAAGTTTTGTAAGAACAGATTGGTATGTCCTACTTTAGACTATATTGGAAATATTCTAGCATATGTATATTCCCTTCGTTTTCTTGAAACTTAAATCAGAAAGTGAAGATATAATAGAAAAAAAATGAAGTCAAAACAGAAAAATTAACCAAACTTCTTGAAGAGAAAGTTCAGTTTTGTTGGAGTTTTGAGGAGAAAATGGAGGCTAGTTCACCAGTTCTACACAGTATTTCTTTCACTATTTATTTAAAGTCAGTTTTTTAAATCAGCTTAATATCTATTTTTATTTTATTTTGGAACTCTATAAAGAAATTGTCCCAAAGATGAGCTCATAGCACCCCTAAGAAATAGTTAGGATCTGCTGCCCCACCTGAAAGCAATTTACAATCCTTAAAAAAAAAAAAATCGCAAATTTGGTATGTTCTAAGAGTATGTTTAATAAAAATCTCTTCATAGATGTTTGCTTTGGTGAAGCTCTATTATTTTTAGCTAGACCCTGAAAGCTCTGTCAGTATATGAAAAACGACACTCTGAGCAGCGTATAGGAGAAATTAGTGTAAATATAATTTAAAAACAGACTAATATTTGGAGGGGAAAAAAACTTAAGTATAAGGTAACAGTTAGGAAGGAACAAGCTCTACATAAGACGAACCTCTCAGGCTTCTTCCATCTTCAAACATCCTTGGCATGCAGAAATAAGATTTCTAAAACACTATGCCACATCGGACTAAATTACCTGTACTTTACAAAAGATTAATTGTTTCCACTGAAGTTTGCTCAACCGTGATCTCTAATTATTACAAGCACACTATCCCTCAGATGTCTGAGCCTGTTTCAGTTGCCATAACAACTTGGCATTGAATCATACCTCACTTATGGAAATGTGTATGCATATGCACTGTATCTATCCGCCTGGAAAGCATCCTCCCATTCCCAACCTACCATTTCATTGGCATATCATAGAACACTGACAAATGACAATAAATTCTAATTACTGTATTTTGACTTATGATTTCAAATTTTATATCATAATATTTTTTAAATATTCCTCTGTATTACCAATAGCTTCAGTTTAATTTCCTTGGGTTCTGCACTGAAAGGTAAGGGTAAGGGTAAGAACTATGTTCTGCATTCTATATTGTAATTCTATTATGAGAATGCAGGACTCAAATCAGAGTAAATGCATATACCATAGATTGGAAAAATTGTGAAAGTACAGGTATTACTTTAAATAAACCACCAAATGAAAATTGCAAAATGCAAGGAAAACATTGTTAAGTGTATTGCTAAGCGATACAAATTCATAATGGCCATGGGAATGCTGTCACTAGTAAATTTATCACTCTGAAAAAGAGACAGGCAATGGATCTGAGAGGGCAAACCTTAGTTTAGGGCATTTGTGAAGAGAGCAAAAGGGTGACAGAAAGATCTTCTGCATCCAAATGTGACATAAAGGACCCCACTGGGGTAACGGGAAGCCTGCAAATTAATCCTTACTTTTCCTGACAAGTCTGGGGCATGATCTGGAGAGTTCAGCACAAAGTGATGTGTGATAATTTTCCTCTCTCTCCCCCCTCTCTCAACTATATTCTTTGAATAGGATGGCTATTTCTTGTAAAGTATTAATTATCATCTTAGCTAAACAAAATATGAAATACATTTTTTCTTCCTGCTTGACTCCTGGCTACTGAAAAGAGTTGAATAGACAAATGCTTGCATGCTTCTGAGCATTAACTAACCATTCATTTATATTTCCAGATGCCTGCCTTTGATACGTTAGTACACAGAAGCACTTAGAAACTGTAATTCTGCATACTCAAGACCTTCCTTACCTCTAAATAATTTATTCAAACAGCAACAAAATGCAAGACTCCTATAAACTACTGAACTTTTAACTCTTGATAAACACAAAGACCTATTCATCTAGAAGGATATTATCAAAGTCTAAATTCATCAGAACTGCATTAAATAATAATTTATCTCCCCTCAGAAGCAGTATATTTTATGCACATAAAATGGTACTTTGAGCTTTGAAGTGTATGCAGATAAACAAATCATTGGAATATTTGTCGTATTTCCAATCTCAGAATAAATCAGATAGTTTGAAAACATCAGATCATTGAGTATGACTACATTTCACCCATGTACCAACAAGCTAGTGAAATCACATGACAAAGGTCAAATGGACATTTGCTGAGTGTACTTTTCACTCATATACCAAAGAGGGGAGGCGGTAATCAAGCAAACTTAAAAGGTACTCAGCTGAGGCCACCACTTGCTATCAACAGAAAAGCACTATATTTGAAGTTATTCGTTGGCTATGTTGACATTTATGGTGGAGTGTAGAGTAGACACTCCATGCCCAGCTACCACCTGTACAAATAGCAGCATAAACGATGAGACACTGCTTAGGCAAGTAGAATACAGACATGCCAGACACTTAGGGTATATACCCTACACCGCTCTCTACAGTGCCTCCCTCACTACACTGCGGTGTAGTGTTCTGAGGCCAGAGCCTTTTGCAGCGAAAAGCGCTGGCACTTCCCAGCTGCAAGACCCTTTCTCTACTGCCTCCCCCGACCACAGCCTTTCACTGCCAGTTGCAGCTACATGTCGCAGTGTGGATGTGGCCTGCTTCTCACTGCAGTGTGTAGTTACACGTGCCCTACGCTCAGCTATAAGCGTAGACAAGGCCATTGTAGCTATGACAATATACTCCAGATGAGGACCTGGCCCTAATAGTAGAACCCTCCTGCCTCCACTTATACCGATTTTCACTTTTTCTGTATGTATGCAGAGCCCAGTCTTGAACATTAATAAGCATCTGAGCGTTTGGTTGCTTGCACAATGGAATCCACACTAATATGCCTCACTCTTCTGTTTGTTTTAAACATAAAACAGAGATATTACATACCAAAATGCTGCTTATTGCTGTTATTTTCAAAAACAATCAGAAATCAATACAGATAATATATGAATTTATACCTCATTGAGATTTATAGAAAGTACCATCACCACACATCTCAGTGCACACATACAACTTAATAAAAACATATTTTATTGCCTCAAAAATAAAGTGCAGACATTTCCAAATATACACAATCCCCCATAAGCACATACTCCACACACACCAAAAAATGGATGGAAACAAAATAGGAATTCTAGGGCCCTGAAAGATATTTTTAATGTATAATATCTAAGACCTCCATTCTGACAATACTTAGGCACACACTTAACTTTACTCACATGATTAAAAGTTAAACACATGCCTAATACTTTACAAATCATATAAGCAGCCTTATGGGTAAATATTTACAGAAGTTTTGGATTGTCACATGGCTAAAAAGAGGATGCATGAGTCAGTTATGCAGGTCATTCCAAACTCATACTGATAAAAAATTTATATCAGGCTACCCTATTCTATACATTAAAAACATTACTATTTGGGGGATGTATTAAAGAGTTTTTAAATTTTCATTGGGACTATTTTTGCATATCTGCCTGTAAAGCCACGCTCCTTAGTTACTATGAGTCCCACAAGTGCGGGGGTCAGGAGGACAGAAAAAATAAAACTAATACATTTTAAACCCTCTAAAAATGAACTGAAATACCACTTTTAAATTCCAAAGTGTGTTCACTTTGAAGTCAGATATTTTGGACCTTTCAGGGTCTAAGAGTTCTGGGCCACTGGGAAACTGAGAATCTCCTTTCACCAATAGCATAAACCTCCCTAAGTCAACAGAAACTTATACTGGTGCAAAATTAAAAATTGTTCAATGTATGCCTTAACCTGGAGTTCTTTTCAGGGAATGGAAACTCCACATTTATGGGACAAAGAAAGGGAAACATTTCATTGGCAGGTTGATTTAAAAACACAGGTGCTGGGACTACGGGTGCTGCTGCACCCCCTGGCTTGAAATGGTTTACATCATATACAGGGTCTAAAGTTTGAGTCAATTGCTCTCAGCACCCCCAAATTGTTCCAGTGCCCCTGTTTAAAAAGTAAAGGAATGGCAGCTATTTAAAGCTGCATGTTTTCCTAAAATAGACGATAACCCTGGAAAATGTTGTCAAACCGTGACCCTCTAATGACTTTTATATCTCATATTGTCTTAACATTTTTATCTATGTTTTCCAAAAGACAAAGTGCCCTTTTCATTTCTAACTTTCCTAATAAACACCGTGGACAACACATTGCAGGTGCTCTGGATTTTTTGGATAGAGTCCCAACATAGTCTCTTCCTAACATTCTGCTTATTTGCAAAAGCAGCAGCACCCATGCAGAGTCTTCACTGGGATTTATACATTGATGGCTGTACATGAGGAGGAAAATGTTTCCTTCAGGTTTTATTTAGATTCCAAGTTAAAATGTGCAAAGATCAGAACAGTTTCTAAGACAGAGCACAGCTGCACAGACTAAAAGCATAACTATTGGGCAAAAGTCCACATCTGGTGGCCGACAAAGAGAATCCAAGCACTCATCTAAACAAATACATGTCTTTCTTGTAATATATGGCCCTTAAGTTGCCAGCCATCCTGATCAATGGAAATTGACATACAAAATATTTTTCTTATCCAGGAAACGTATGTTCTCATAGACATTCAGGACAGAAGAGATCATCATGATCAGCTAATACGACCTCCAGCACATCACAGGCCACAGAACCTCAACTACCCGTTCCTGTAGCAGGCCCCATATACTCTGGCTGAGTTACTGAAGTCCTCAAATCTTGATTTAAAAGACATCAAGTTACAGAGAACCCACCATTTACTCTAATTCACAGCAAGTGACCTGTGTCCCACATGGCAGAGGAAGGTGCAAAAATTCCAGGGTCTCTGCCAACCTGACCTGGGGGAAAATTTCTTCCTGACACCAAACATGGCAATCAATTAGACCCTAAGCTTGTGGGCATGAATGACCAGACATACACCTGAGAAAGAATTCTATTTATGCCATTCCTAATTCCTTAAGGTGACAGATGATGATCCCCTGATATTTATGAATCAGACTCTAACCCCCCCGCAGAAATGCCAGAAGAGAAGAAACACCAAGAATTCTGAGTTTTAACTCAAAGTTACCACTATATTCTCCCAAAAGAGGAAAGTTTGTGGGTATGTGGAGAGAGGCAGAGGGCTGGGGCTCTGTCTGCAAAGGAGCTCAGAGAAACCTGGATTCCTGCAGGAAACCAGTCCAGCAGATCTAGGGGCATCTGCATAGGGAGTCCATCCTCATTCCATGGCTAATTCCTGAGCACCTACCCTTCCTTCCTTATCTATCCCTAGACTCGTGGCTTGCTCAGGAGCCATTCTATTGGTCCTACCATGCCTGCATCATATGTCACCCCCTGTGGACAGTGGAGTGCAAAGAAGCAGTTAATGATAAGATGAGAAACATTTATTTCTGATGGATTTAGCATCAGTGTTTTCAATGAGATAACAAGAGAACACATCATATGTAATAGCTGCTTCTTGGCTGGATCCTGCTCTGGGCAACCTCACCTCTGACTCCCAGCCAGGCTTCATTACTGTGCTAGGGGCCGATATGCTGGAGAGATGATACTTTCCTTGATTTTTATGCTCTCTGGGAGAGTGCATTGAAAATTCAGACCCATAAAATTCCAACGAAGACAGCAAAGGTGAACGCTGTAACGCAGACAGGACACAGGTACTTTCCTGACATTTAAAACTCTTCTGCCTTTTCTATACTACAGCTTCCACTACAAAAGAATTGCAGGTTCAGGTTTTCCCAATGTAGAATCACTCTCTCTGTCCAGTTTTTTTTTTTTAATCACTGTGTTGCTCTTCAAATCACATAGAGACAGAAGTACTGGCCCTGAAAAAGTCATTTCCAAATCATAAGAGCTACACCTCTCAGAAAGAGAAATATTCATTTCTCACAGACATACATATTATATATTGCTTATTATATAATACTTTCAAAAACTGAAGAAACATTACATCATGAGCCAGGGATCATTTTTCTGTACAGTACAACTCATCTGGGGCGTCCTTATTGGAAGCACCAGTGAAGCAAAAATCAGACGGAAGTTTAATAAATCCAAATACTAAAGAGAACTTGTTTTAAAAGAGCATTTTCTCAATTGTAAAAGCCAGAAAATCTGGAAAAATATAACCAAATATCACTAAAGCTACAGAAAGATAGAGACAAGTCACTTTTGAGGTTAATGTCAAATGCAGCTGCTGTGATGTTCAGCTGGCAGTAGAAAAAAAAATATCAAAAACTGATATTTGGTTCATGTGAGAATATTTAAGCACTGAGTTTTATGCAGGATAAATTGGTTTTGAACACTGAACCTCAAAAATCCTAAGTATATTCCAACTGTTACTTATTTAAAAAACACTTTATATTTACAATATTTATCTCTCAACTCCTCAAATTTAGTCCTTCAAATCATTTGCAAAGCTCAGAAATGATACTTTGAAATAAACCAATAATGGAGAAACAAAGATTTAAAATAAAATACTCAATTTATCCTGCATTATGGAAGTAAATGATCTAGACACGTCCTGTATAAATGTCTTAAAATACTGTGATATGGTTAAACCACAAGGTAAAATAAATGACGGCACTGATGAAATATAAATCTGCCCATACAAGCAGGTCATTGGACACTGGACTTATCTTCATTATTTTCTCAATCTCTAAAACTGGGCTGAATTTTCAAGAAAATGTTTTAATGCAATTAGTCTAGAACTGTTCTAGCAACAGATTAGAAAATGAAATCTTCATATTCAGCAGGTACTAACCTATTATATACTCAGCAGAAGCATGCAGCAATTCTTCTCTACACCTGTTTTCTATAGAAATTCTGCAAGATGTGTGTGTTTTTTCTTTAGAATACCCCAGATACTGGAACACAAACACACACAATAGCATACATTGCCCTACAGATGAGAGTATGAGAAGATATTCCTTAAAGCAACATTCATTGTAATGCCACAGTCCTACCTGCTTTCTAGTGGCCAGATAGCAAAGTAAAAGTGATCTCTGAGTTATAGATTGTAGGCAAGTGTGGTTCTATAAAAATTAAGAATTACCAGTAGCAGTTATCTCATGCCAGAACACAGTGGGTCAAACTTTTGAATTACCTAGCTCATTGATTTAGGGCAGTGGCTCTTAAGCTTTTCCATATCAGGAAAACCCCAGGACACCCATCCCATCTCACCAGAATCTAACCAGGACCTGCCTCCTATTTAGCAATGTTGAAAGGGCAGGATAGTTGCGACCTCCAAAATGAGAACTTTTGCTTTAGGGAAATGAGGGAGGGTCCCCATTGCACAGGTTGAGGTTAGGTGGGGTGATAGTGATCACAGATTCTTATGAGACCTCCTAAATACAAAATGAGCATATACATTTTATAACATGAAAGAAAGTTGTGTTCTTTATTCCACCAGATTCTCTAAAAAAACAAACTAATAAGACTGCCTCTGGCTCTAACAGCTAAAAGCAAGTCAAAAACCTATTTTCAAATTGTGAAAACCACAATGGATTAACAGAAGCTTTATGCTGCTGTCTCAGTAGCCGCAACTGGTTCTGACCAACTATTTTTAAACTGAATCCCTTTCTGATTCTAAGATACAGTGTGTATAAGGATAACAATACTTGGCACTTCTATAACATCTTCCACGCAAGACTCTAAAAGTGTTTTCCACAACATCCCATAGATAAATACCCCAGTTTTACAGATGCAGAAATCAAAGCACACAGAGATGAAAGGCAAGATTTTCAAGAGTTCAGTTCCCATTCAGAAGGTTAAAGAGGCCAGCTTTTCAAAAGAACTCACTACGTTGGGCGCTGAGCACTATTGAAAAATCTAGTCTTTTGTTATGTTCCAAAACAAGAGCACAAAACTTTGAAAATCTACTCCAGCCATGGACCTGAAACTCCAGCCCTGAGCTCTTTTGAAAATTCAGTCTCACATGGCTTGCCCAAAGTGACCCAGACTGTTGCAGAGCAGGGAATGTGCAAGAGATATCCTAACCTCCAGCAGAAGATTTAACAAAGACCCTCCTCTGCCTTTATACATCCAACCACGTGAGCCTCTTATACAAGTGTTCAATAACGTGAACATTTAACAACTGTTTAGTAATATTTTAAGTATCTTTATTTCCTGACCCCCATGACATAATTTAGGTCATTGTTACAAAAGGTTATATACCTGTCATATGGCAGGAGTCAGCATACACAAACTTCAGTGGCTGCTGTTACACCCGAGCCAAGTAGACCTGTTTTTCAGTTCCTCTGCCTCACAGATGATTACTCTGCCACAGCAAGGAATCAAGGAAGGGGGACAGCAGTGGTGCAAAGGCTGTAGGGGGAAGCTTGTTACCTTCAGTGACCCCCAAGGTTAGAAGCAAATTCTGCCTCTCTTGCCCAATGGAAGAATCAGAATCCAAACTGCAGATGCACAGTTGTTACTCTCTTATGCAGTTATTCCAGTGGAAAGATGCATTAGGCCCTGTTTGAAAGCCAGTTCCCCTGTGGTGAGCTCCATCTACTAATAAATGTCTATGTTCATCAAGAACGCCCTCCTAATGCCTTGGATTAACAGAAGCATGTTGATGTACATCATCAACCCAATTTATTTATCCAACTGCAGATAACAGTATTTAATATTTTTGCAGATCAAAAATAATGTTGAATTCTTCTTGTAGACATGCTAAAGCAATGCACAGACGACTATCTTTCTCCATAAAATAGTCTGAGAAATTTAGTAAGCTTCTCAGACTCCGGATTTCAATACACAGTATTGCAATGAAGCTGACAAGTCCCCCCGCTACCCCAATAAATAGTGTGATTTGGAGCACTGGAGTATAACAGGAATGGATAAAGAGAAAGCAAGAACATCTTTCCTCAAATCACTTCCACAAAATACCAGTATACTGTTGAACTGGGTTACCAAACAAGTAACATCTAAAACAACTGAAAAAATAGGACACTTTCTGAATTTAGCAACTGCTTTTTTCCTGATTAATATACAGCGCTGGACATTAGGATAATTTTGGTTTCCATTCACAGGTTTCAAGGTGAACAGCTAATAACCTGTAATAAGTTACTTGCTCAAGATTAATGGTTTTCAGTGTGGGGTACTATAATTTAGTACTGTCATCTTTAGCAGGACGCATGGATGAATGAACATAATAAAAGAATCCTGGCAAAGGTCTTCAAGACCACCAGGCATACACCGAACAAAGAAGTGACGTTTTCAACCTTGCACTTACCCTTTGAAATATAGTGACAGTATGAAATAAAAGATGGTCAGCACTGCATGTATTTATTCATAGAATTTGCATTTCCTTCTGCATAGCAACCCATGTATCTAGCAGTTGGCAAATGTGGTACTTGTAAATCCACAGACGGCTTAATACCGACTGGGGCCCTACATAGTGTGTGAGGGTACCCTATTTAATTACTTTTAAAAAACCACACATTTGACACTTCATGTTTCATTATTTCAACTCCGAGTCTTGTGGATAAGGGAGAAGTGGTGGATGTGGTATACCTAGACTTTAGTAAGGCATTTGATACGGTCTTACATGATATTCTTATTGATAAACTAGGCAAATACAACTTAGATGGGGCTACTATAAGGTGGGTGCATAACTGGCTGGATAACCATACTCAGAAAGTAGTTATTAATGGTTCCCAATCCTGCTGGAAAGGTATGACAAGTGGGGTTCCGCAGGGGTCTGTTTTGGGACCAGCTCTGTTCAGTATCTTCATCGACTTAGATATTGGTATAGAAAATAAGCTTAAGTTTGCAGATGATACCAAACTGGGAGGGACTGTAATTGCTTTGGAGGATAGGGTCAAAGTTCAAAATGATCTGGACAAATTGGAGAAATGGTCTGACGTAAATAGGATGAAGTTTAATAAAGACAAATGCAAAGTGCTCCACTTAGGAAGGAGCAATCAGTGGACCACAAGCTAAATATGAGTCAGCAGTGTGATGCTGTTGCAAAAAAAAGCAAACGTGATTCTGGGATGCATTAACAGGTGTGTTGTGAGCAAGACACGAGAAGTCATTCTTCCCCTCTACTCTGCGCTAGTCAGGCCTCAGCTGGAGTACTGTGTCCAGTTCTGGGCACCGCATTTCAAGAAAGATGTGGAGAAATTGGAGAGGGTCCAGAGAAGAGCAACAAGAATGATTAAAGGTCTAGAGAACATGATCTATGAAGGAAGGCTGAAAGAACTGGGTTTTAGTTTGGAAAAGAGAAGATTGAGAGAGGACATGATAGCAGTTTTCAGATATCTAAAAGGGTGTCATAAGGAGGTGGGAGAAAACTTGTTCATCTTAGCCTCTAAGGATAGAACAAGGAGCAATGGGCTTAAACTGCAGCAAGGCAGGTTTAGGTTGGACATTAGGAAAAAGTTCTTAACTGTCAAGGTGGTTAAACATTGGAATAAAAACCCTAGGGAGGTTGTGGAATCTCCATCTCTGGAGATATTTAAGAGTAGGTTAGATAAATGTCTATCAGGGATGGTCTAGACTGTATTTGGTCCTGCCATGAGAGCAGGGGACTGGACTCAATGACCTCTCGAGGTCCCTTCCAGTCGTAGAGTCTATGAAACTCAGAATAGATTTTCAGTATTCTGTGTCAGCTTACATTACAATCAAACAAATCTGCTGCAACCCACTAAAGGCTTAAGGGCCTGATCCAAAGTCTATTGTCATCAACAGGAGTCTTTACATTGACTTCAGTGGAGTTTGGATCAGGTGCATATAGGGGTTATTCTGTAAAGTGTTGATTGCCTCCTGCACTTCAGTAGGAGCTGAGGGCACTCGGCCCCTTTCAGGAGCAAGCCCTAACTAATTTCACTGGCCTCTAAAAACAACACCATTTTGAGTGAATTTTGTGTTTGCAAAAGGCACCAGCCTATGTGGATCCTGAGTTGGATGGTGGAGCCCACCAAAACGAAAGGCCCACCCTCCTCAGGTGAAAGAGATGCCACAGATCCCAAAACTCTCATGATTAAGGGTACGAGTCCATCATGTAGGTCATGAAAGTCACAGTTTCCGTGACTTTCTGGGACCTCTGTGACTTCTGCAGTGGCCCAGGAGGTTGACTCCAAGACCACCTGAGCTGCTGGTATGGCCCAAGGCTAGCCGCATCTGCCACTACTCGGGTGGCCCCGGGCAGCTGGCTCTGGGGCTGCCAGAGCAGCAGTGGTGCCTCGGAGCTGCCCCACTCCCTGAGCAGCAGTAGTACCCCAGAGCCCTTCCCCCAGAGCAGCACCCTGAAGCCCCCAAGAGCACTTAAGGTTTAGTAGCGGGTATTTATAGTAAAAGTCAAGGACTGGTCACGGGCCCTGAATTTTTGTTTATTGCCTGTGACCGGTCCATGACTTTTATTAAGAATATCCATGACTAAATGTTACCCTTACTCATGATTATGTGGAACTAAGACTGAAAGAACAGGGACGGGGTGCAGGTCACAGGATCAACACAAGGGATACAAAGGGGGACGCTGAGCAGATAACAATACCCACAGCTCTGAGGAGTTCAAGAAGCCAGTGGATGCTGCCCAGAGGAACTGAGCCCAGATGCTTACACAGAGTCACAGAGAACCTCCCCATTCAGCCTCCTCCACGTGGACTGATGCATGGCTATCTTGGCAAGTGCTAGGAGGTTGATGAAGGGTCTCAGGACTTTATGGGTCTACAGTTGGAGCAGGCATGCAGGGAGAAATCCAGAATCTCAGAGGAGGGTCCACAACCTGGCACCCTGCAGGCAAGTGTGCCCAGGGTCTCCCTCTCACCACTAAAATGATAGGCTTTGGGACTGACAACTCTGTAAACAGAAGTCCTCTATTTAGGCCAGCTCTGGTAGTACAATATAGTCAACTGCAACTATCCCCAACAATGCCATACATGTGTGTCTCAAACTGCACCTGGAGAGAAAATCTCTAGGAGCAAAAAGTTTCCCTCTTCATGCCTATTCATGCAGGTTGTGCTACAAATTATGTCTTAAAGCACGGCCCGAGTATGGGATTCTGGTGAGGGCACATTCACCTACGGGCAATAACAAGCAGCACTGAATCTCTAAAAGCAGTAGTCTCCAAACCTTTTTGATGGCACACCCCTATCAGTAAAAAAATTGAGCATGCCGGCCCACCCCCAACACCCCCGCAGGGCTGGCTCTACCATTTTTGCTGCCCCAACTGCCAAAGCAAACAAATAAATAAAAAGGCCGCCCAAACTGCTGAAGCGGCGCTCCCACTACCGGGCACCCCAAAGGATCCTCTTGCGCATCCCACTTTGCAGAGCACTGCTCTGAGGCACAATGCCTCCAGTGCCCCCCTACTGTGCTTTGTGGGTGGAGAGAGGGAAAATAAATTGGCACAGCCCTTAAAGAGGCAGCATAGTACCCCTTGCACATCCAACCCGTTCTGCTGGCTGGTGCATAGTGAGGTCTAGAAAGGAACTTACCTTCTTAGTATTAAAGAAAATAATTAAAAATAGCTACTAATCTTTTCTGGACATCCCAAAACAATATCAGCACCCTAGTCACATGAAACAAAGATTGCACAGGTATGCTGTTATTTGATTTTAGGAAGTTAGCTGTACACGCAGATTAGATGTAAAAAAAAAATACAGAAAATAGAATTTGCATGGATGAAAACATTGATGATCTTTCTTTTTGATGTTGCTAAGCGATAATTTTCCATTCATTTAAACAAATATATATCAAAAAATGATATTTTGGTTTTTCAGCTGAATCAACTGAATTCTGATTCTCCATTTCTAAATTTATTAAAATGGTTTTCCATATCATGGAAAAGATTAACAGAATTTGTTAGCCATTTCTGTGATTACAAGAAGATCATCTCAGGCAGGAACTCCTTCTTATAGTAGGATTTTATTTTTTAAAATTGTAGGTGAACATTAACATTCAAATACACTAACTCATTTTATAAACAAAAGTCCAAAATATCTGTCATGAGTGTTAGGCCTAGTGTCTGCATTCATCTGCTTTGTGTTGGACACTATCTTCTGCTACATATAAATCCCTATCTTCTTCCAGTATTATTTTTGTTATGGTAATTTAAAGTTTAATACATTGATCCAAAATCCAGTATTATATAGAAGACCAAAACAAAAACGCCAGATAGTAACAACTATCTTAAAACAGATATTACCACCAAAAAAAAATGAAATATAGAACTATTTTCTTCCATCAACCCCTATTTGAGAATACAGGCATATCACTAAACATCAGTAATACCTTGTGATGATAATTTCCACTTTTGCTTGCAATTAGAATAGTAAAATTCAACATCTCATTCTCAATAGAATTTTATATGGAAATTTTACCCATTTTGACTGATTTTGAACCTCTAATATTTTTCTGTATGCATACTTTTTGGCACAACAGCAGAAAGTGTCTCTCTTTCTCTCAGAGAGAGTTTACATTGTTTTCAGTGAAAACAGTCTTTGATCAAAAATCAGAGGGGTAGGCCAGTTAGACTGTATCCACAAAAACCAACAAGGAGTCTGGTGGCACCTTAAAGTCTCATATCCAGTGTGTGGAGGTGGCACTCCTCACTGGATGCATGGGGCTTCGGGGGAGAGGACCAGCAGAAAAATGTCCTGACCCATGTGATAGGCGAAGACCACCTTCAGGAGGAACGAAGGGTGTGGGCAGAGCTGGACCTTATCCTTATGAAGCACCACGTACGGGGGCTTGGAGGTCAGGGCCCTGACTTCTGAGACCCGCCTAGCCAACATGATTGCAACCAGGAAGGCCACCTTCCATGAGAGGTGTGACCAGGAGCATGTAGCTAGCGACTCAAACGAGGGCCCCGTGAGATGAGCCAACACTAGGTTTAGGTCCCACTGCGAGACTGGGGGCCTAACATACAGGAAGAGACAATCCAACCCCTAAGGAATCAGCCAGTCATAGCATAGGAGAATACCACGTGGCCCTGCACCAGAGAACGGAAGGCCGATATGGCCGCCAGGTACACCTTGACTGACGAGGGCACCAGGCCCTGGGCTCTAAGGTGCAGAAGGTAGTCCAGAATCAACTGGATCGGGGCGGCCACTGGGAAACGCCCCGCTAGTCCGCCCATCTGGAAAACCGAGACAACTTTGCCAAGTAGGCTTGGCGCATGGAGGGTTGCCTGCTTTCGAAGAGGACACACTAAACCCCTTCTGAGCATGTGCTTTCCTCCCGGCCTAACCATTGAGCAGCCACGCCGTGAGGTGGGGTGCCACTAGGTTGGTGTGGAAGAGGCAGCTCTGGCCCTGGGAGAGTAGGTCCTAGCTGGACGGCAATGACCATGGCGGGGCAACTGCCAGGACTGTGAGGGTACCATACCAATGCTGCCTTGGCCATGCCAGGGCAATCAGAAGGACCCGGGCCTTGTCCATCTTTATCTTTTCCAGGACCTTGCTGATCAGCAGGACTGGGGGAAAGGCATAGAGAAACTGGCCTGACCAGGATAGGAGGAAGGCATCGGAGATAGCGCCCTGTCCCAGCCCCGCCGTCCTCTCAGAGCAGAACCGGAGATAGCGATGGTTCTGCCGAGTCGCAAACAGGTCCACTTGGGGAGTTCCCCACACTTAGAGAAGTCTGCGCACCACCTCTGGGTGGAGAGACCACTTGTGCTCAGAGGAGAAGCCCCTGCTCAAGTGATCCGCCCGCGAGTTCTGGGCACCAGGTAGCTGGAAGGCCTGTAGGCAGATATCGTGGGCTATACCAAAGTCCCACAGCCTGAGGGCTTCGTGGCAGAGGATCAGGCCCCGCCTTGCCTGTTGATGTATTGCCGAGACATATTTTTACTCAGGTTCACCAAGAACCCTCTTACTGTCAGTGCATTTTTCATTATGCTTGTGAGAAGAATTAATATAATAGGATTTCAAATAAGCCAGGAGCAAGTTTCTCACAAAAAAAAGATGAAAATGAAGTACCCTCTGGCATGTGTAATCTGAGGGCTGACTTTGCAAGGACACACAAAGCACATGATAGCAGAGGTAAGTAAAAGATCATAGAAGCAGCAAGCCAAGTCACACCAGATAATTCAGATCTGGTGTGCTCCAGCCAGAGAATTACATTGCTAACCTAGAATCCAAGCACTGCAGTCTGTATACACTAAGGCTGCAACAACACTTTCCTCAGATGCCACAAAATTATAGAGAAGACAAGAAAAGGGACAGTATTCACCACATCCATCAACATGAAAATGCTGCACTCCCAGTTTTAAGCTGGTAATTTTCTTTGGAATTGTGTTGTTACTTTTAAAATTACATGTTCTACCCAACAAACTTTACAATGTCTCTGTATGTACGTAACAGAAATTGCCAGTAGCAGGTGGCTGAAAGACAAAGGTTGTTTGTTTGTTTTCAAGTAGAACACTGCTGTTTTCATCAAAGCTGTGATATGACTGAACACCCGCTGTAACTGAAAAACTAACCAACTCGAGCAACAAGTTTCACAGCCATCAGCTATCTGAATAGTGAAATGCAATATATATAAATAAAAGTTAGACAAGAGCAGTTTGACTTTTCACCAGTATCAAAAGCTGTGTGACAAGATTCAATACTTATCCACTTTGTTTCATACAAAGTCCACCTCTCCTATTTTGTATTTATATGCTAATTCCTTTTGGCTCCATTTTATAAAGTAAAAAAGATTTCTGTAATAGTCAAATGGATCTTATTGGTCCTAAATCCTTACTGACAATCATTTCAAGAGCTCTGCATTACAGAATTTCCCATGTACTTATTTTCTTTAAATAGTGCCAGATTAAACATGCCAGCAAATGATATTGTACTCTAAACACTGCATTTCCAGTAATGTTGTCCCCTTTTATGAATTTTTAAGGCATTTTTGCTATTTCTATCAATAACATAAGCCAATGTTGAAGTCTCTTCACTTCTGACAGTCTATTTTTTTTTTTAAGTGGAACCTGGTGATATCTTTGAAAAGCAGACCATACTCTCAATATATCAGTCACCTGCTCAACTATAAGAAACTACATAAATGCAAGAGAAGCAATAAGTGAAAAGAGAATCAGGCCAAAAGGGAGCTCCATTCTTGCAGTAGAACGCAAGCAAAGAGTGATAAAAACATCAAGGCACTTAAAAACTCAGCTACCACGCTGCTCTGGCCTAGCAGAGGAGTACAACAGGTTAGGCTGAGCTGGTGGGACTCCCTCCCCCACTGCTAAATCACTTCCTTATTTCTGAACAATCTTATTGGTATAAAAAGGACATTTTTAAATATAAAAACTAATTGTGATTTCCAGTATTTTGGAGTCTTTAAACAATGTTATTAATTGGTACATAATACTAGCCCAACCATTACCACTAGCTCCTTGTTTCCCCTGTAGCATCTTTCCAATAGCCCTGCCAGCTGCTGTTGGAGGAGAGATACGGTCACCTAAATCCAGTCCATGAAATAAGTGCTTAATGGCATTTTTACACCACTCTCAATCACCTAGTATGTCTCTCTGCTTTCCCCCACTGCACTGTCACTGGAGATGGAATGAGTTTCCCAGTACCATCTGGCAAACTGTAGTTTCCAAACTTTTAATCCAGAATTAATGCTACTGAAAACTGTAAGTGCACACATTTTTATTAACTGCTGCTCTTGCAATGTAGAGGCTTCCTGGCTGAGGCGCCGTCTTTCTAAATTGCCTCTTCCTGCCCCTGCTCCATCCCCTCCCCCGAGCCTGCCTGCCCTCACTCCTCCTCCTCCCCACACAGTGCCTCTTGCACACTGCTGAACAGCTGATCCACAGTGGGCGGGAGGCACTGGGAGGGAAGAGGACGAGCTGATCGATGGGGCCTGCCAGCAGGCAGGAGGCACTGGGGGGAGGGAGAGAAGCTGATCAGAGGGGCTGCTGAGCACCATTTTTTTTCCCATGGGACTGGAGCACCCAGGAGTCAGAGCCTATGCTTCCTGGCATCAAATGTTCAAAGCTGTAATAATGATTTTTTATTCTGGTTGCTGCTACTGTAAAGAACAGGTCTCTGAAGTTCTTAGCTTCATTTTCATGCTGTCTAAAGGCTTACAGAATAAGATGGCCACATCATCATTTGAAGAGGCCTAACAATGGTTGGCAGATATATTCAAATGCTACTTGTACATCCAATAGACATATTGTAGAGCATCAATAGATGAAATTGTTCCCATGTTTTTTGTGAATACAAATATACTACAACCCAGAACATCAAACTAATTAGAGCTGAAATAACATTCAATACACAGAAAATGAACAGGAAGGACATGAACCACTCAAAGAATAAAATGGGCAAAGTAATAGAGTCTGTAAATGTAAATCTGTAGTTAAATCCTCTAAAAATTACTGGCAGCTGGAAGCACAGCAGAGGAAGTATGCTCAGATCCTTAATGGTGACAAGAACAGTGTCATATTGCTCTTCAGTGACTTCTCCAGCTTACCCTTCAGCATGAGGTTGGGTTTCCTGCAGGGTTGGAGAGAAAAATAGAAGAACGCTGGTGCTTCTAGAAGGGCCCAGAAAAATCCCCAAAAGTTAAATAGGTCAGAGGCATGAAACTGATCGAAGACATCAGTGGCTGTGTGGTTTATTTTTTATGGCAGAGTATGTTACCCAAACCTTCTCTTTAATGGCCTTCTTTATAGCAGCAGTCGCTTGTAAAGAGGTAATAGGGAACAGCCACTCTCTCAAAGATGTCTCTGACTCCAGAGACAAAACATAAGCCTGTTTTCTCCCTCTTTTTCACTTGAAAGACCTAATGGTGAGATTCCTGCTAGGAGCAGATAGATAACTTCTTTTCCATTCATTGGATATCTGGACTCTTCTTTTGAAGAGCTTTGTGGGGCAGGGAGGAAGGAAGGAGAAGTTAAATTCCCTGCAGGCTGTACTGATTTTTCTCAGAAGTGAGGAGATAAAGAAAATTAATTTCCTTCACACCTTCCCTAACATTGGAATGGTATCTTGGAAGAATCCCTGATCCAGGAGAAGTGTGGAGTTTGCTGCTAACAGGAGATTCATAAGCACCAATTTCCCCAGCAGTCTTTTGCATAAAAATGCTTTCCTGCTGCAGAAGATTTCAGCAGTAGTTTCTAAAATATCAGGCAGGTAGAATGTTGCCACAGAAGAGAATATAGTTCAGATGGAAGGATGGCTGTTAAGCTTAACAGGGAACAGTATCTCTAGGCAATAACTGCCTTAACATTACTGAGAATAATAGCTGATGAGATGGAAAAGGCTTCTGAGTTATCTACTTCCTGATCTTATTCCCTAGCCTTTTTGTATTTTATGTTTTCAAAGGTGAGAGTAACAGATGGGTCTCATCTTCCAGCAAAATCAATCTACTATCTTTGCACCAACAAAAACATGTATTTACATCTGCAAACAAGCAATTTATGCCAGCAAACAGTGCTTTTTCAGTCAGGTGCCATTTACTGACAACAAATGGTGGTTGTTTTTTCCCCCCTCAACAAGGGCATTTCACAGGTGCAGTCACTGCATCTGCCCTTAGTAAGCTACAAGTTCTTTACAGAGGGCCCGATCCTACAGTTCTGACCCTGATCTTTCTGAAAATTCTCCCTTAGTAAAGTCTGCAATATATGACCCAGACAACAAGCTCACATTCCAATCTGAGAGGTAGGTTCTAATCTGGATCTAAGCTTTCCGAATATTCAGGGATGTTGAGATCCAGGCTTTTCTATAAATTTTGTGAAAGACACACCACCTTATTTGCAATCCACCCTAAATGCAAAAAATGTGACTAACTATAAACACTGTTTTGTAAGGCAGCATTGAAACCTGGCTGTTGCTGGCTTCTTAGGCCAAAGATCTTACTAACAGTTAAACATTATAAACTTAAACACTTTCAGTTGGGAGCAGTCTCCACCTCTTCAGCTTCTCTAGCTCTTAAAAAGGGTATGTCATCCCTGTGTAAAGTCAGGATCCCTTCAAGGCTTCTAATGTTGGATTCAGGCACTGAGTGCCCTTCTACTGAAATGTGGGGTTCATTGCCAGTGCAACACCAGTGTGCCTGACACTTTAAAGTTCTAAATGGGAACATTTGGTGAGGAGAAAATGAGATTAATTCCTTCTGCCTTTAATGGACTGCATGCTCAGGGTTTAACTGATCGCCATATTTGGGGTCAGGAAGGAATTTTCCTCCAGGGCAGATTGGCAGAGGCCCTGGAGGCTTTTCGCCTTCCTCTGCAGCGTGGGGCACAGGTCACTTGTTGGAGGATTCTCTGCAGCTTGAGGTCTTCAAACCACAATTTGAGGACTTCAATAACTCAGACATAGGTTAGGGGTTTGTTACAGGAGTGGGTGGGTGAGATTCTGTGGCCTGCATTGTGCAGGAGGTCAGACTAGATGATCATAATGGTCCTTTCTGACCTTTAAAGTCTATGAGTCTATGCTCAAAATGAACACCTGTGTGACTATTCAAATCTGGGAAATAAAAGATCAGCATATGAAAACTGGACTTACACTGCCTACAAATCCAGAATGGACGAGAACTCAATCTTTCAGTTGAAAGGAGGAGGTTTTTCCACTTGTTTCCATCACAACTTTCACCATTCCATAAGCAATGTAAGTGTCTTGGAAACATAAAAATCACAGCCTTCAGTATATAAAAGTCTGTCTGATCCCTCATCAGAAAGCACAACAAGCTATCACTGCAAAAATCTTTAGAACATGTCAACAAAGATGCCAGGTTCTTTCTTAGTGTCTTACTCATGCTGCCATCATGTGACAAAAAATGGTAAATGCAAGAATAAAATCCCATCTCACAGCCAGACCATAAACTACAAAATACTATAGAAATCCCTTACTCTTGTGAAGCACAGAAGAAAAAAAAAACTAGAATAAATCTTATTCAAAATAAAATTCACAAAAATTAAAGAGCAATGTAGTTTTACACAGATTACAGTGTATTAATTAATGTTAAGCTTGGACTTCTCGTAACTTCTATGAAGGAGCTTAAATAATGAAGACAGAATAGGAAATGTGTCAAGCTAATAGAGGTCTACTATGGATCCAATGAGGGTTTTTTTCTGAGACATTATTATTATAATGGACTGGTACTATTTTCCTGAAACACCCACCCCCTTAACAAGTGTGGACCCTGCTGGGTTAGTAGTGACAACAAGAGTAAGACAAAGATGTATGATGTAAACAATAGTGGGGACACTGGGCATTGACTATGCCATGAGGAAAGTAATCACAGAAGGCAATCAACGAATTTTATAGACAAATTACAAAAGTACAACTGATGACCTCATTTTTGCTGATGACATTGTCCTGCTTAATTCAATGCATCACATAATAGGAAGAAAAGGCCCAGCTTTTGGCAGAAACAGCAAAACAAGCTGGTTTGTTCATTAACAAGGGGAAGTCAAAATATATGGATATCAATGTCCAGAAAGTAACCAGCGTTAATGAAGAAACACTAGATGAAGTAAGTTATTTTATCTAAGGAATGAGATGTGCAATAATGATGACACAACGCAAAATGTCAAACAACAAGTATCAAAAGCAGCAAATAACTGTCAAACTAGAAAAGATTTGGAAAAGTAGCATGATTAGCGCTGACATAAAAATATGAATTTTTAACACCCACCTCATGTCTGTCCTCCTTTATGGAGGAGAGTCATGGAAATCTACAGAATAAATTGGTAAGAAGATCAATTCATTCCAAAGTAAATGCCTGTAGAAGATCTTCAGAGGCCATTGCAAAGAGTTGCTTGCAACATCAGAAATTCAAAATAGATCAAAATCAATCTAAAAGCATCAAATATGGTAGAATGATGATAATGAACATATTTAGGACATGTTTAAAGGACTACCAACACACTTCCATGACAAGAAATAATATGGACACCACATAGAATGAGAAAAAAGAGAATAAATATTACACAAAATAGAGAAAGAAGCCAAATCCATCAACATGACACTCAGAACAGACCAGCACAAGACTGAAATAAATGGCAGAAACGGGTGGACACCCAATTCACCTAAGGACATGGGAAGAAAAAAAGAAAGGCCTTGCTGGAAAAAAGTTAAGAGGCTTCCGCAGACTCACTGAAGCAGGTTACTCCATACCCTATGTTGACATAAGACGGGTAGAAGTGGTGCTGTAGAGAGAATCTAGGGGGTGGATTGAGCAGCCAAGCTCAAGTCAAAGTTTGTATTGAATTTTATCTTATTTTTCTATTCCTTTGTTAATAAAGCCAAAGCACAGGAAGGGGAAGAGTTTTCATCTCTGCACAGTGCTTCTCAGTCTAGAACAGGACTGGATGACGATCCAGATGTTACCTTCAACCAGTAAACCACTGTTCTTCAGTTGGAAGACTTCTCCTGGGCTGTCCATTTAATTCTTTTTATGACAAGAGACAAAAAAGCTTCCCATCATACTCTTCTACTTACCATAAAGCCATCAAACCTGACTTCCTTGGCTAGATGGAGATAACAGAAAAAGTACATTCAGCAGTTTGGGGGTGAGGGACGGTGTCACTACAGCTTGATGATGACACAATCTCTGCCATTCATTAAGAAGAAAGACTGATGTCATGATGAGCCCAGAGAGTGATGCACCTCCACGGACAGCCCATGTGTTGCCCTGCTCATTACAGTAATAAAAGCCTGGGAACATGTGTTCAGCCAAATACAGGGCTCATTGAGATTTGAATCCTAAAAGGGATTGTACAGGAGAAAGGAAACTAGGGGGAATGTCTCTAGTAAGGAAAGCATCATGTAGCAGGCTGGCAGTGTTTGTTTTAAATTCCCACCCATTTAGCAGGTTTTCCTCCTGCTCAGGAAAGGTTAAGTGGGTTCTGCTGATTCACCAAGAGAGGTGGCTTGTTGTAGGAGAACTGGCTGAAATATTGGTCAGTTTGTAAAAAAACAAAAGAAACCATTTTGTAACCATCTCTACCACTTACTCCCATATAGGTGGGCATGAGAAAGAATCTGGCTTATGGGTTGTGCAATCTAGAAATAGGAGCCTTAGCAGCAGCCGATCCCAGAGAGAAAACTTGAGCTGAACTTTAAGTTGCATTATTGTTAATGTCTTCGTTAACAAATTAAAGCCCTTGAAGAAGTCAAGTTTTGACTCCACAGTGCATGGGCTTTGTTATAAAGACATTGGCAAAACGAAATCTTCAGTTACAAATTCACTATAGGCCTGATTGAGAACCTCTTACTCACACGGATGAGCAGTTGCCCAGGCAATTAGCCTTGATGACGTCCATTCAAGTAAGGGGTTCCCAATCGGGCCCTATGCTGCCAGAGTCTGGCACTTCAACAATCTACCTTGTAGTATTAGCTGAATAGGATACATGCAGTAATCAGCAGTATAAACATGTTTTCTTGTGGAAGACACAAAGCACACAGACACAGCCAGACATGCATAAAACAGACATTTATAGACAGACATGTACAGGAGGAGAAAGAACTTTTCTATATTTGGAATGTGTTCCACAGACCATAATTTCAAATATACAATGAAAGCTGGTCAAGCAAGATACATTTTTTTCATTTGGGTATGCATGTATATGTTGATATTGACAAGCATTTGATTGGGGACGATATCAAAGGAAAGTTCAAGCTACTAGCATTCTCTTTTTCCTTTGCAAAACTGATCACTAGAATATTTTATAGCATATTTGCATGAACTATTGATACGTCTTTAATTCCTCCGAATTTGAAATTTACACGTGTCCTGGTTTTCACTCCTCTGAAAAGTGTTGAGCTGCAGAAAGGTCTGAAAGGGTTTGGTTTGGTCAGTTTTTTTGGCTAGTCTTTTTCTTCATTTTGTAGTCATTTTTGTTTACAATATTCTGACACTGGAAGCAGATCTTGAGGCACAGGCCTGCTGCGACTGGAATATTTCGTATCTACTACTGGAAAGGTGGCTATTATATATAGACTTGTCAGTACTGGAGAACTGAACCAGTATACTTCAGGAGGTTAAAAATCAAACATTACATTGTATCTTTTTACACATTTTCAGACCACTGTAGCAAGTCAGCTTCCAGGGTGTCATAGAACATCAGCTAGTGATGAATGAATCTCTTTGGGTTAAGTTTAGATGTGGCCAAAGATTTGTATTGATCGGATTTGATTCAAACAAACAATCCAAACTATGAATTAGGTGGGGAGAGTCTTTTCTCATGACATTTCCATGAGACTCATCACACTGCAGTCCCAATCCATGGCATAAATATTATAAGATTGGCCTATACCACAGCGTTCCAGACAGAAACTAGAAGAAAAAGAATACCCAAACATTTCAAAAACATTACAAAAATGTTCACCTGGAGTTTGGATATAACAATGGGGAAACTACAGCAAATTGTCCAATGAGAGAGTCAGAATTAAGTCAGTAATTGGTATACAAGTCTAACTGAAAAACAAAAAACCCCAAGCCTCTTTTTTACCTTATAGCATTTACCTAAACTTAGATTTGGTAACCACAGGGTGGTGAGAGGTACAATAAGACTCTTCTGAAACTGTCCAAGTAGGATTGTGAAGACAGTGACGTTGATATCCATGATGCTGTCTGTCCTGACATCTAGCTATAATGCAATCACTGAAATTTAACAACTCTTCACTTTATATTCATAGTTGTTGCCTCCTTCAGAAATTGCTTCCCTTGAGGTCTGCCACAGCCCAAGACTCACTAGTTCCATGGCCCAATGAAAGATATTTGCTTGGGTCAGCTTTTGTTTTCATTTTTGAATTTTAGTATGACTTTCTAAATGGTTTACCAATACTAATATGGTAATATGTAATACTAATATGAGTATTACATTCTTATACATGACAAGTAAGTGCTCCTAGATGCTATTTGATGTCATAATAATGGCTTTGCGGTGTTCTATTTTAAGCACCTAGCTTCTACTGCAAGCAACGCTCTAGTAACTGATAAAAATAAAAACAACAAAGGAACCACTCCAAGGCACGCTCAGGAGAAATGCTTCCCCAGGAAGCATTTGCAATTTTCGATGATTTAATATGGTTCACTTAGCCAGGTTTTAACTTTAAGTTTATATAAAAGTTTATATATGACTGGACAGGCCTTGTGCAAATGCAAAGAATTCAACCAACATACCTTTCCTGTCTTGAAGGAAGATGAAGGCATAAAGCCTTTGCTGGGTATTATGTGCTACTACTATCTTCTACATATTCAATTACAGGCATGCTAGAACACTGTAAACTTCAAAATACTTACTCTTTTCTAATCAATAGGAAAATCCATGTATCATTGTGATCATAAAAGTCACATATTCTACTATTTTTCATCTCTCTTTAGTTTTTAAGCCCATATTAGGATAGAAATCCTGATAGGAGATGGAAGAAGCAGCTCAGACCTAGGTCCTAGGCCTTGGTTCACCCACTCTATGCTGTCCCTGATGGGACTCTTTAGAGAAAGCAAAGCTAAATGACCCACGATCAGGAAAAATCACTAAGACAAATTCACAAATCTGAACTCCAATCCTGCAATAAGATCCATCTATACGGATCCAATTGTAGGATCAGGGCCTTAGCAGTTAGTTTATATTTCGAATGACAGCTTTGCAACAATAATATTTGGAATTTTATTTATGTATTTATTCATGTAGTCTAAATGTTTTCACAGTTGATGGAAAAATACATCTAATGAAAAATACTTGCAGTTTATTCTGTGCCATTTCATGACCCAGAATTTTTGCTTTTTGTGAAATTTCCATATGTTGGCTGATTTGCATCAAAACTTAATACATTTAAATTTTTATTTAGGTAACTAAAACTGGAGGCAACTAAAAATGCTTACACGCCAATTAAGTAAAAATGTTACTGTGCTCAAGTTCTGACTCAGGTTTAGTATGCAAGACAAAATCAAAAGTTTTCATATTATGACTGAAAAATGGCCTGAGTTGACAAGAACAATTTGCAAAATGTGGGATATCACTTTTCTGAGTTTGGAAAGGGAGTTACACCTGCAAAATTTAATGTGAAAAGGTGCTTTTCTTCAGGAAGTTTAAAGAGAGATCAAAAAATTGTGACACTAGAGTTAAGGACCAAACCACAGACTAGACTGCAGAAGATCCATTAAATCCTCTTGTTCTAATCTATTATTTTATTTGCTGTTTAAATGTGAAATTTTCTTACTTTAAAGTCATTTTTAAGTACGGAGTTGTTTTCCAAGGCTGTTCTATATAAGTTCTTATACTGCATTCATCACTGTAGTATGCAAGTGCATTAAGCAATGTGACTACCCATCTGTCACACGTTTGCCTTCTCATCCTCTCCCCCGGGGCAGAAGTGTGTGCAGTAATGTGTTTTGTTTTAAATATTTATATTATCATATATAATTCATATAATTCCCCCTCTCACCCCTATGGGTGGTATGTGTCTTCCTCAAACTCGGGTCCTCTACCAGAGGCCTGGGAGTTTGAGGGTTCTGCGCAGTATCTTAGCTGTTCCTAGCACTGCACTCTTCTGGACAGAGAGCTCTGATGTTGTTCCTGGGATCTGTTGGAGCCACTCACACAGCTTAGGAGTCACAGCCCCGAGTTCTCCTACCACCACTGGGACCACTTTGGCCTTCACTTTCCACATCCTCTCTAGTTCCTCTTTCAGGCCCTGGTACTTCTGCAGCTTCTCATACTCCTTCTTCCTGATGTTGCTGTCACTTGGCACTGCTATATCTATCACCATGGCTGTCTTCTGGTCCTTATCTATTACCACGATGTCTGGTTGATTGGCCAGTACCTGCTTGTCCGTCTGGATCTGGAAGTCCCACAGAATCTTAGCCCTGCTATTCTCCACAACCTTCTGTGGAATCTCGCATCTGGTCTTGGGAGGATCTAGCCCATACGCTGTGCAAATGTTCCTGTACACAATGCCAGCCACTTGGTTGTACCGTTCAGTGTATGCTGTTCCTGCCTGCATCTTACGTCCTGCCACTATGTGTTGGACTGTCTCTGAGGCCTCTCTGCACAGTCTGCACCTTGGGTCCTCTCTAGTATGGTAGACCCCTGCTTCAATGGATCTGGTGCTCAGTGCCTGTTCCTGTGCTGCTATGATCAGTGCCTCAGTGCTGTCTTTTAGTCCAGCCCTTTCCAGCCACTGGTAGGATTTCCCAATGTCAGCCACCTCAGCTATCTGTCGATGGTACATCCCATGCAGGATCTAGTCTTGCCATGGCACTTCTTCTGCTTGGTCTTCCTCCCATGTCTGCTGCCGCCTCAGGCATTCTCTCAGCAGCTCATCTTTGGGGGCCATCTTACTGATGTACTCCTGGATGCTCTGGGTTTCATCCAGAACAGTGGCTTTGACGCTCACCAAGCCCCGCCCGCCTTCTTTCCGGCTGGTATACAGTCTCTGGGTGTTGGACTTGGGGTGGAAACCTCTGTGCATTGTGAGGAGCTTCCGGGTCTTCACATCGGCAGCCTCCATGTCCTCCTTTGGCCAGCTCACTATACCGGCAGGGCGTATCTGTTAATGGCATGGATCTTGTTTTTCCCACTGAGCTGGCTCTTCAGGACCTGTCTTATCCTTTGATGATACTTGGATGTTGCTGTCTTCCTTGCCTCCTCATCGTGGTTTCCATGTGACTGTGGGATGCCAAGGTACTTGTAGCTGGTCTGTATGTCTGCTATGTGGCCCGCTGGTAGTTCCACCCCATCAGTCTTGACTACCTTCCCTCTTTTCACTACCATCCGGCCACACTTCTCCAGTCCGAATGACATCCCGATATCCTCACTGTAAATCCGCGTCAGGTGGATTAGCGAGTCGATGTCTCGTTTATTCTTAGCATACAGCTTGATGTCATCCATGTAGAGGAGGTGGCTGATGGTAGTTCCACTCCTAAACCCATACCCGTATCCAGTCCTTGTAATTATCTGGCTGAGGGGGTTTAAGCCTATGCAGAACAGCAGTGGAGACAGTGCATCACCTTGGTATATGCTGCACTTGATGGCCACTTGTGCAAGCTGCCTTGAGTTGATTTCCAGTGTTGTCTTCCATAGTCCCATGGAGTTCTTGAGGAAGGTCCTTAGTATCCTATTGACTTTGAATAGCAGCAGACATTCACAGATCCACGTGTGCGGCATTGAGTCGTAGGCTTTCCTGTAGTCAATCCAGGCTGTGCTCAGATTGGTCTGTCTAGACCTTGAGTCTTGGGTGACTGCTCTATCTATGAGCAACTGGTGTTTTGAGCCTCTGGTGTTGTTCCCAATGCCCTTCTGAGCTGTGCTCATGTACTGGCCCATATGGTCCTGTAGCTTGGCGGCTATGATACCTGATAGGATTTTCCATGTTGTGGGGAGGCAGGTTATTGGCCGGTAGTTGGATGGTTCTATTCCCTTGCAGGGGTCTTTCATGATCAGCACTGTCCTTCCTTGTGTTAGCCAGTTTGGATGGGAGCCTGCTGCCAGCAGCTGGTTCATCTGTGCTGCTAGGCGTTCATGCACTGCTGTTAGTTTCTTTAGCCAGTAGGTGTGGATCATGTCTGGTCCAGGTGCTGTCCAGCTCTTCATGTTCTTGACCCGCTGCTGGATGTCTTCTACTGTGATGGTAACTGGTTTCTGTTCTGGGAGATTGCTGTGCTCTGTTCTCAGGTCCTGCAGCCACTTTGCACTGGTGTTATGAGTCTTCTCTTTCTCCCATATGTTCCTTCCAGTACTGTTCAGTTTCTGCTGCTGGTGGCTCTGCTGTTATTGTGTTGTTGCACTGTAATTGGGAGTACACCTTAGATGGTTCTTTAGAGAACAAGGCATTTACTTTTTTGGCCTCTGCTTCTCTAGTGTATCTCCTTAACCTGGTAGCCAGTGCTGTGAGCCTTTGTTTAGCAGTCTCTAGGGCTTCAGATGGAGTCAGGCCCTTGTATTTTTTCAGTAGCCGAGTTTTATCCTTATCTCTACACCCTTCTGTAGTTCCACCAGCTGACTAACTTCTCTCCGAGTCCCCTTGGTCTTATCCTCCAACCTCATTTTCCAGGGTGGGTACATACTGTTGTTCTTCTTGATCGTACAGCCAAGCATCTCCAGGACTACAGAGGCTGCAGCGTATACCAGTTCATTGGTTTGAGTTATGGTGGTAGTAGGGATTGTCATGAGGGCCCTATTGGCACCTTCTAACATACTATCTGATGGTACTTCTCCACTGAGCCTTGGTAATTGGTCTCGAGGATTGACTGTAGCTAGTTTCTCCATGATCTTATACCTCATATCAGCTGCTGTGCGCTACAATGGAGGGAGTGGCAGTGAAGTTTCAGCTTCAGGACTGGGCTGTACATCCACTTGTTCTTCCAGGCCTTCTTGAGTCTGGGATGTAATGTGGAGTTGGTCTATCTCAAGCTGTGAGAGCAGCTTCCTCTTTACTATGTTGAAGCGTTGGGTAACTAGCTGTTTCTCAGTAAGTGTGGATGTAGGTCTTTTGTCTATCCATAGCCCCCTCATACGTTTCATATATCCTCTCTCATTAGGTCTACTGTTATAGTAGCATTCCATCAATTCCAGGTTCTCTTGTCTCGTCCATGAATGGTTTGTTCCGGTAGCCCACTTATCGTCAGATTGTCCTGGTTCCTCAACATCTGGCGCAGACCTTGTTAATCCGGGCGACGTCCGAGCCGGTATGGCTCTCCTAGTTCATGTTGCTCTCATATTTGAGGTAGGCAGGTGACGCGTTCTTAACCACTACACTATGTCACCTGTGTGTGTGTGTGTGTATATATATATATTAGCACAAAAGCAAGCATTCAAGTGCATTAGAGAAAGCAAAATCAAAGATACACCTCTTGCAATTACAGCAGAAGGTGGTGAGCTTTGTGATGGTCAGTAGTTCCTGTGTAAGTTCATTCCACAGTCTTGGGCTGGTCCCTGAGAAAGCTCTGTCTCCTGCCAGACAAAGCTTTTCCTTATTATAGAAATTTAAATCACTTTTAAGAAACAAATATGTTACAGGTAACTGTTACAGTGAGTCCTGACATCCAACTTCAGCTATTGTTTGAATTTAGTTTGCTGTTAAATTCCATAACAAAGTATCATAAATAAATATTTGTATAGCACAGCAGAGCAGCTCTTTCTTTCCCAAGTTCTAGAAAGATGAGAATAGCAGCAGAGAAACTCTTCATGCCCAGATGGGCAATGCCTGCATTACAACATCTTAAATAATATTTTCACTGGAGCGCTGCAGCATTTGTTTAATTTATACAAGGAATACACCGAAAAAAAATAAATAGTGTGAACAACTCCCTCGGTTTCTGCTATCTAATCTTTAATAAATATGGCTATGCAATTTACAAAAATAAATAAGCCACAAAAATGTGTACTACTGACATCTTCTAAAATTAAAGTATTAGAAAAATCCAGCTGCAGTGAGAGTCTGTTGGCTATCGTGGTCAAGTAAAAACACAGCCAAAGTAATCACTTATCAGGAACCTGTATTAGTGATTGTCACAGGCCAGGTCAACCTCACCCAGCTGGACTCTAACCAGCCTGATATGCTTGGACCTACATGCTGAGCTTACATGCTTTTAAGCTCCACTTAGTCACTAGGTTGGCTCCAGCCACCATCTCTGTCTCCTGCCTCTCTGGCATACTTTCTAGGCATAGACACTATCTGGTACCCCTTCTGAAAGCGGAACCCTGCGGCCCAACCACTCTGCACGCCAACACACCCTTCCCAGAGCTCCATCCTTGGAGGCACTCTGGTTTATACTTTAAGCTTTCAGGGTCATGTGGCAGTTGAAGCAAACTAATGCAGTTTGGGATCTTTCCTCCCCAGCCCCCTTATTCTCCTGTAAGTTTTGCCGTGTTATTTCTGGTCTTTTCTTCTCTAGAATGGCCATTGAGAGAACCTTACTTTTACGGACTTTCGGTCCCCTTTGTTAGGTGATTCCCTGGCCTGCCTCAACCCCTTATCCCTCTGGCTGGTGCTCTGTTGCTTGGTTACCACCCACCAGAAGTCCAGACCTGAAAAACTGTTTTGCCCTGGACAGAAGCCAGTTCTTCGTCCAAGAGTGCTTCCATTTGAATGAATGATGATCAAGGTATAAGAACACTCCACTGGTTAACCTTCTCCCAGGAGCAAGAAGTTCTCTTGACACTTCCTGGGTGTCCCAGATCAATATGGAGTCTACAGAGCCAAGATGAAGGCACAGAACATTCTTATAATCAAAATGGTGCTTACAAAACAAAACAGAGTTGGATATAGGTATATACAAAGAATTCACAAATCTCAGACCAAATTTATATGTTTGTACACAGCCAGGTCCTTAACTCACCACAGTGATAAACTGCACGTTCTCAGAGATACAATAAAGTGAGTTCATTCATCATTTTGGTTAATTCATCCTATTAAGATGGTACTATAAACAAACAATATCACAAAACGTTTTACACCATTACCTAATACAGGGCAATGAATACTATATAGTATAAATTGCCAAAAAATTGTGGTGCAAGGACATTGCACAATGAATACATTACAGCATTTAGTCAAAAGGCCAGTAACAGGGTGAGAGAATTTAAGGATATGTCCACACTGAAGAAAAAAATCGACAATATGGCAGAGCCTTGGAGCCTGGGTCAATTGACTCAAGTTTGAGCTACAGGGCTAAAGATAGCAGCGTAGACCTTCCCGCTCAGGCTGGTGCCTCCGGTCTGAGACCCTCCCCTCCCAACAGGCTTCAGAACCAGGGCTCCAGCCCAAGTGGAAACATCTACAATGCTATTTTTAGTCCTATAGTAAAAGCCTAATTCAGCTGACCAAGCAGACTTGCTGCCACCGGTTGTTTTTTATTTTTTTTTTCCTAGCGCAGACAAACTCTAAGAGACATAGGCAAGGGTTTGTACACTAATAGGCGCACTAAGCAGCCCATGAAAAATTCAGGCCATACCCTCACGGCACAAAGTATTAATTCAAATAAAAACAAAAAAAATCTATTTCTGAGAGCAAAACACGCTGTAGGGGCCCATAGGCTTCTTCCTTTGCCTTTTCTCTGCCCCCCGAAAAGGGACATTGGCCTTCCATTAAAGCCCTGCTGACTCATGATACAGGCAAGGAGTCCTTAACCCTTTCCTGGCTTTCCCACCTTGTCACAGGGTTAAAGAGGTTTTAAAATGTGATGTTAAAGATGGAGTGGAAGCTGAGACATGGAGGTATATAAAGGGTGTTGATACCCTTTTTGACCCAAGTGTTTATCCAAAATTCAGAGTCTTGAAAATTGCTTCCTTTCAGAGGAGAAATTGTTAGTGGAGTGGGTATTTCTTTGATACAGAAAGTCCTGATTCCCTGAACACAGCAGGAATCAAACATAAGGAGCCAGTTTCTTTGCTCAAAATTCTAGGGATTTTTCCAGCCAATACTCTACTCGAAAGCTTTCAGCTTTTTCCTCAAGATCACACAAATGCTTCGCCATCTTCTCTGGTGGGACCTTTTCTGTCTGCTTCACTGTTGCACTCACGCCCCGCTCCATTAAATAATACACAGCCTCCTACATTTTCCATTTTGCCTCAGTAAAAACTTTGTGCTCATAGCTCAGATACCTGACTGCCTTGCATATAGCCTGTGTTTTGGACAGTAACTCCTATTATTTCAGCTATTTCATAAAGGAGCTTCGTTACCTTTATTTATTTATCATGAATGAAAGGCAGCTGTTGCACTCATCAGCTTCAACAAGGTTTCACTCAACCCCAAATGTCACAGTACTCTAGATGGAGCTGAAAAGGAGAAAGCTTTTTAAAAAATGGTGTGATTATGGGAAGGAACAGAAAAAAGGCAATCATCAATCTCAATCCTGCAAACACTTGTGTTTAATTTTATTTCTATGAGTAGTTCTATTTCTGTAAATGGGCTTAAAGTCAAGCATGGGCTTGTTAGCAGGATTGATACATACATAAGCAGAGAGATCAGGAAGAGAAGTAAAGCAAGACAAGATCCATGAAGGCTGGGGGTCAAGGCCATCAAGAGTTTTAAACATAAATCAGGAACATTTAATGACAGCAGGTTTAAAACAAATACAAGGAAGTTCTTCTTCACACAGCACACAGTCAACCTGTGGAACTCCTTGCCTGAGGAGGTTGTGAAGGCTAGGATTATAACAGAGTTTAAAAGAGAACTAGATAAATTCATGGAGGTTAAGTCCATTAATGGCTATTAGCCAGGATGTGTAAGGAATGCTGTCCCTAGCCTCTGTTTGTCAGAGGATGGAGATGGATGGCAGGAGAGAGATCACTTGATCATTGCCTGTTAGGTTCACTCCCTCTGGGGCACCTGGCACTGGCCACTGTTGGTAGACAGGATACTGGGCTAGATGGACCTTTGGTCTGACCCGGTATGGCCGTTTTTATGTTCTTACAATATTTTGAGCTTGCTCCTGAAAGAAGTAGAGTAATTTGAAGGTGGAATGATGAGATTGCACGTCTTGCTACATGGGCCTATATGTAGCAGCACATTGTGGACATACTTGAGTCTGAAGGAGGATATATGGCCACTGAGGAGAAAACTGTAATAGTCATGATTAGTAAAGATCAAAGTATGAGAATGAGCTGATTCAGCGACGTACAGTACATGGACAATTACTAAAGAGTAAGAAGTTTCATAAAAACAGAATGGACTAGACTTAGCAAGTAGGTGTAAAACAGAGGGAAGGGAGGATGTAGGTAAATCAATAAGCATACATAACTACACAGACTACCTATGATGAATTCATTAATTCTTGCTGGCTAACTTCTACATCACTATTAACTAGCAAGGTACTGGAGGTCTCACAGAGAAGTGGGTCTCAAGAAGGAACTTTAAGTACAGGGTTATAGCCTTACAGGTTGGTTTAGGGTGAGCATCCCATTCAGCAAAAAAGCAGACACATGTTTGATGGAGAAGTAGACAAGTGAGCGATCAAAGCTGGCATCATTGACAGAAATGTGGTAAAACAAAAGAGCAGATACTTAGTGAAGCACCTCAATGGTGAAGACAAAGTTTGAATTTGATTGATTATTTTTTTTGGTCGTTTAAATCAACAGAACAAATGATTCTGCAGGGGTGGGATTAGAATTTGTGTGTGGTTTTGTCCCATCCTCCCACCCCCACCCAACCTCTCACATACACTTCTCTTTCCCCCCCCCCCCGTATTTCCTGAATTTGTCAAAATGTCTCCAACTTTGGAAAAATTACAAGAGTGGCAAACTGGAGCACTATAACTTTGCCTCTCAGTAGCTTTTCAAGATTGAGGCTGTGTACACTTTGAGCGCTACAGTGACAGTTGCAACACCATAGCTACGCTGTTGTAGTGCCATAGTGTAGACTTCCTAAATCAATGGAAGGGGTTCTCTTATTAACACAGGTAATCCACCTCCCTGATGAGCAGTAGCTACATCGAGTGAAAAATTCTTTCATCAACCTAGCCATGTCTACGCCAAGGAGTAGGTCAGCTTAACTATGGCACTCTGAGGTGTGATTTTTTTTTACGTCCGAGAGAGGTAGCTAGGTTGATCTAAAACATAAGTGTAGGTCAGGCTTAGCTCATCATATCACAAAAGAAGTAAAGATTGCCAGCTCCTTTGGAGGTGAGGGAGCAGAAGAAATTAGGCAGACATGTCGAAATCACTAAGTGAGGAAAGTGATTAAATAGAAAAAAAACTTGTCTTCCAATTCTGATGATTTCTCACTGATCTAAGAAGAAAGGGTCAAATCATCCACAATGAATGCATTTGTACTTGTAAAATAAGTTACATTTTGATTTAATGTGCAGCATGCAAATAAATTTATAATTACTTTTGGTATATAAGCAATAGCATTTGATCATTTTTCCATCTTAAGGAATGCTGCATCCTCTAACACACCACCTATTTTTCTAAAGAAGTGAGCCCTCACTAAAGATAAGTCTCATTACTGTGTATATTTATTGCATACATAAAAGTACATATATATCCATTCTTTTTGTAATTTATATAATTACCAGGGTGTTGAATGCATACTGATTTAACATCTATAAACAGGCATGGAAGTCATACTGCACACAGCAGCAGATCTAGTCACATATCCTTAATGTATCTGCAAGCAATTTTTATTTGAATGTAAAATACCTGCTATCATTTCAGCAATCTCCTACTTTCCTGTAGAATAGTATTTCCACTTCCTTTTACATCCTGTTGTTAAAATGTCTCAGTACTTCAGATTTAATAATTTATCAGAAGTGTTGCAGATTTACTCCAGCTTAACTGAGATTAGCATCTGGCCCAATTTCTTCTGTAATCATGAGACTTCAAATGTTGAGTTAATTAATTTATCCTTAATAAGGATGAAGTGGTGGTGGTAATAATTCTGAATTTTCCCACTTTTGTCAAAACTTTAATTCAAATCTCTAACCTTTTGGAGACTGAAGACACATTGTTCAGATTTGGGACCTATTCAATTCTTGGCTTCTTTTGCAAGACTCTCACCAAATGGGAAGCCAGTAACTGCCAGTTACAATGATGTGTTTTGTGATGTGGACACTGGTTCATTAAGAACTTGACCCACCGCTCAATCATATACTTGCATAATATAAATAATGTCTTGGTTTTCCCCATAGAATTCCATGCTTTTATTATTCTTACTTGTTTACATCTCAGACACAAGAAAGAATAATAATGGTATGGAATTCTAACGGGGAAAAACAAGACATCATTTGTGTATAATATACATTTTAAAAGAATGCAAGTAGATCATAACCTTTTCAGAATGTGTATTGTTTGAAACAGCACATTAATACCACCTTGCATTTAGATAGTGACGTATTGTGAAGTCCATTCTTGCACTGGGGGAGCAGCTCACCAGTGGGAATAAGGGCTTCATCATCTGGCCTATAGTACTTGTAATCCCAAATCTACTGTATGGTTTGCCTGCCATTTGTTATTTGGGTACATAATCTAAGGGTTCTAATGGATCCCCAGCTGCTGTTCGATTTCATTTAGATGCAGCCCTCACAAGCATGTACCATGCCTTTGTCCCGTCAAGACTGCATTAGTGGAATGCACTAAAATTAAAACTATCCAAAAAAACTTTAAATTTCTGGGATCTTGGGCTACTACTTACTGCGCAAGTGTAAGGTGTCGCGTTTGATGTGTAAATTGGTGTGGCAGAACTTGATTTTTAATTTATTTAATAATTCCAACAGATATTAATGTTTCTTGCTAAGCATTTTCTTCTATTTTTATCTATTGACATTTTCACAATTGTGGGAAATTATGGGTGAGTCAGAAAATGGATGCTGTCAGACATTTATTTAATGACAGCAGACATTAAGATTCAAAACAGTTAAAAATGTATAACTGTTAAAGCACAAACTGTCAACATGACATGAAAATATTCAAAGTAAATATCCTTAAATCGAACTCTTTTAAGTTCTCAAGCAGCATTTTTTATGTTGCCTATCAGTAAACATCGATCATCAATGGGAATATTTGGGTTCACTGGACACACATTTACTAACATAAATCTTACCATTTCAAGCCTATCTGTAAATTCCTAAATAGGTTGGGATCTGCCCAACTGAGGGAGAGCCTGTGTCGTGTGCCATACAGGCCCAGTTGTGGTCCATAGTCTTCCCACAATTTTAAATGTCTTGCCAGACTGTGAAACAGTACCCTGGAAGGGACCATCAGCGATGAAACCAGTTCTTAGTCCAATCCAAAACAGCCTTGCTTTGCTGGCCTTCTGGCACACTGCAAGGCTTATCTTACTACCTATGCTTTTGAGGAAGGAAGCATCAGGTAAGAGCTCAGGCTTTGCATGTGGAGTGGTAATTTTTCAGTTCTAAAGGGTATTGTTGAGATGTCTTTTATTGGAAGCTATTGGAGGGCGCTGCATTAGCTTATTAATGTATACAATGGAGTTCCTAGAGTTTTCAGTGTGTTTATAAACTGATTATATTATATATATATATATATATATATGCGCATGCCAATCAAATTGTTAAACATAAGTAACTTTACACAGAGAAGCAGTTACATGGAACTCACTTAGGCTACTCACATGTGTATGTATGTGCAGGCCTGGTCTTTTAGGGCCTACTGCTGCATTTTTTGCTCAGGCTAAACTTCCATGACACTCGCTAGCACTGTGGGAGTTTTGCCTGTATGACATTGCATTGCTGGCTCCTACAAATAGCTATATCTGCACCTTCCACGGACACACATTCAAATTTTGGAGAATAATGCAGTAGCTGTTTCTCAGCACACAACACAACAGTGAAGAGTGTGGGAAGTCAAGACTAATACTGCATCCTATAAAAACTGCAGGGGAAATTCAGATACAATGAATGTAGCTAAGTGATCTGGAAATGTTTCAGGACACTGTGGTTAACACATCTATTCTTATGAAAAAGGACTATAAAGAAATCTTTGCTAAGTGGTCAGAAACCTCAGTTTTACACCTTATCCAAAGGATGACCCTCTCTTCACCGACACAGTTACCCCATCACCATTCTGAATCATCTGAATACCAACTCAGAGAAGAGAATCTCTTGAAGTAGTAATGTGTATTCACTAAATAACTACATATTCCTTGGAATTTTCCTATCCAACTACTGACACAGCATAACCCCTAGTTAATTTTGTAGATTGGCCAGGAATACAGCATAAACTATGGTTGCAGCTAATCCCCAGGCTTGTTCACTGGAGTTTTAAAGAATAAAGGACTCCCTGACAAACCCATCTTAGCCTTTAAATTTTAGATGTCAGGAGAGACTACAATTTCATTTACATGCGGCATATAAATTAGAAGACTATCTCCCTACTTCACCTCTTTTAAAAAAAAGCCGTTTTAAAGAACACACCAAAATGTGTAACAACTTTCAAACCTATTACCATGTGTAATAAACTAATGATTCAGAAAGCATATGGGTGAATTAAAGGAGACAGCACTGATTTTTAGGTGACAGTGAATTACTCAAGTTAGGCGGATGTTGCAAAATGGCATTTGCAACGCTTTGTTCAGGTTCCAAAAAGTTGTACGCTTTGTGCCCCTTTCATTATATGTTCATGAGCATTCATACAATTTTTTTTTTGCATGAATGTTTGGGAAATAGCTGTATTCACCTCAAAAACAAGTGTTTGGGAGTAATTATTTGGTATTCTCCTGCTTTAGATATCCCAATCAAGGAACAGAAAGAGAAACAATATAATGCATCTCAGGTGACCATCATACCACTATAAATAATGAACAACAAATAAATTATTAGCTGAATTTAATTTTGTGAACATTCCCTAGGCTAAAGGTCTTTCACAAATTATTTTATATGGACAAATACATTAAAAATCTACATTTGTTCAGAAATCATTTTCAGTTGACAAAAAGACTACATTCATCTGATACTCTTTCCCTCTGAGGCCCTATCACTCACCAGTTTACCTCCCAAATATTTCAGTACCTTGTGCAAAACTATAAGAAACAGTTGCATATAAACAGAAAAACACATTCCTTGCTAATTAGTCTTTTAAGCTGTATGTATGCTTTTGCAAAAAACAAGGCATTGATTTCCCTGGGAATTGCATCCATCTAGATAAAAGTAAACTTAGACCTCTGTTTGAAGTCAGCAAGGCTTTTTTGGTGTGTTATAGGCTTTGGTGTTACAAGTTGCAACAGTGTTTTAATCTCCAACTTGGGTTGGAAGTTTACTGTGTGGTCAGTAGACAGCCTCTGCTCTAGGATTTGCCAATCTCTAGGTTTCCATATCCACTGCCAACACAACTGCTTTCTTCTGGTTGTCTGGATTTCATTGGTTCAGCACCACTCTCTCTTCATTTCTCCTAATCCTTTCTCAGGGATCAAGCCGTATCTCTCACACCCTAGTCTATATTATGCCATCATTCTAGTTGCCATATTACTTTTCACTATTTCCTGCACTGATACAGACTTGCTTCCCCAAAATAGTAATTCCTTATTTACAGTACAGACTTTCAGTCAAACAAAGCCTCCCATACTTGTTGCTTCAATACAGATTTTCCCCTAAAGAAATGGTTTTCTCAGCAGGAGTTATCAAGTCTCAAGAGCAGCATGTTGGTTTCCTGTACTACAAAACACCTTTCAATTTGTGTCTTGGGAATGTGGGGGTCCTTTCTCTGCCTTGCAGTTCATCTGTCTTTTCTATGCCCCTATTGCTTCCCATTCATTTCACCCTAAGTATATATTTTATTTTCTTTGTTAACTGCAATGTTTAAGTAACTTCAGTGCTGTACAGTTATGATTTGTGGGTTGGCTTTCTCACTCTGCTGTTCCATGCTCTGGTCAGTTTAAAGTGTCTAGACAAACTGGCAATTAGCTTCTACCTAGGTTTACATATACTGCTACAAGGAAGATAAAACATCCAGTCTGCTCTCCTAAAGCAGAGGAATAGAACTATATGCTAATAACATCTCCAGTCTGCTACCTGAAAGTACCTTTTACAGTGGCATTCAAAGATATTCTCAAACTTTAGTCAGGATCTTACAGTGTGAATGTCCTCCCCTACTGCCTCATATTGGGTCATTGAATACACTGCTAGACTGCATGTCAAGCCACTTAATATGGTTTAATTAGTGACTAGTTTTCTTAGGCCATGGCTACACTAGAGAGTTGCAGCGCTGGTGAGGGGGTTACAGCGCTGCAACTTAGGATGTGGCCACACTTGCAAAGCACGGCCAGTGCTGCAACTCCCTGGTTGCAGCGCTGGCTGTGCACCTGGTCGAGCCTCGGGTGTAGCGATTCCAGCGCTGGTGATCCAGCGCTGGTCAGCAAGTGTGGACCCCACCAGCGCCTTTATTGACCTCTGGGGTATAAGGAGGTATCCCAGAATTCCTGTCCACAACAAACCGGAAGAAAGGGAGAGCTCGGAGTTCAGCCAAACTGCTTATTTAAAAAACAAACACAGCTCCTGTTTGCTGAGCGAGCAGAGAGGCAGGCAGGGGAATTACTTTGGAATGTTCACAGCTGTTTGCTTGAAGAGAGAAACAGCACGCTCACAGGGCAGAGGGGGAGGGGGAAGTCCATGTTCAGCAGATGCTTATCTGGTCTGAGGGCTATTTGGGAGTACATAATTTGCATTTAGTGAATGAGAGAGGGGTGGGGGAAGGGGGTCAGAACTTTTAAAATGATTGAAGGTAGGCACTGTGTGTCTTCCAGTCCTTAGAACTTGCAAGGCAGGGAGCTGAGAACAGTGTCAACTCCAAAAATCCATTCCGTCTGTCTCCTCCACGCTCCCTGTCACATTCCACCCCACCCCCCTCTTTTGAAAAGCACGTTGCAGCCACTTGAATGCTGGGATAACTGCCCACAATGCACCACTCCCAACAGCGCTGCAAATGCTGCAAATGTGGCCACACTGCAGCGCTGGCCCTACACAGCTGTACGAACACAGCTGTAACTACCAGCGCTGCAGAACTGTAAGTGTAGCCATGGCCTTAAAGAGAAAGTCTACGTTCTATGTGAATGAAAGCCTGACTTGTCGTGGATCACTCTGCTCACGTTTGCAACAGATTAGATCTTTTATAGCTACCAGGCACCATCGATCTAAAGCAAGAATAGTCAAACTTCAGCTGTACCATCCTTGAAGCCAAATGACTATCATTTTATGACAGCTGTGCAAAATCTAGGACCACTGTTTGTACATAATGCTATCATATTACATTAACAGACATTTCCACTGATAATGGAAACTAGGAGAAGGATAGAACTAAAGCTTTATGTTATGACTTGCAGTCATGGACTATCTGCATCCAACAGATTTATTACCTCCTACCCATATTGTGCCTTTTACAATATTTCCAGCCTCTGCCTCAGCAAAGCACAATACAAGAGATATGTTATATAGATGGCATTGTAACAAAGACCCTGAGTACTCACTCCACATTTCAAGCTTCCATCGAGCTTTACGAATTACAGTACAATTTTAAAGTACAAGTATAGGTGAGTTATGGCATTTCCCTGAATCCTTTGTACAAAAATAGGACAGAAAAATACACATTAATCCTCAAGAGGATTTCACTTCCTAAGCATACTTTATACAAAAACTGGTAAAAATAATAAAGTGATTGCAACACTACAGAAGTTGTCTAGGAATCCGCACCCCACCCCTGTTCATTCCACATTTCACCACAGAATTGTGCTCCAGCATCTAAACTTTTATTAAAGAATGATTAAAGAAAAATCATAGCCCAAAATGTCCAAAGGTCCTTAAAGTTAGGCGCCTTAATGCATATAAGTGCGATTGTCCGAAGAGGTCAGCTATTCTGAAACTCAGATCACTTAATCAGGTACCTAAATATGGATTCTGGGTACCAACTTTGAAAATTTTGGACTGTTAGCATTCAGAGTTGTAAAATAACATTGAAAATGTCAGTCACGTATAAACAGGTGCATTGTTTCTGTCTGGAGTCTACAGACTGCCTGAAATAATAGTTCTGAGAGGTATTAACTTCCTCATTCACCTCAACTGGTTGTTTACTCTGAAACCTAAAGATAACATAGGTGTCAACATTTTGTTTTACTTCTTAACACTTTAGTAGACACATCCAGCTTACGTTTATCGCACCACAACTCACTCCTCAATAGGTGCCAAATGCCCCAACCTCCAGCTGTGTTACAACTTTTATAGTGGAATTATATATTGTTGATGCAGAAAGCCTTTGCATATCGAAAACTGGCAACAGCATAAAATAAGTTTAAATTAATATCAAAGTAAGTAATGGTGAACCCCTTGGCCAGTTCAGTGGGAGAGGGAATGATTGGCCAGTATTCCCTAGCTCCCAGGATTTAACCCAGAACAGAAGCCACATGGAGCCTCTTTCCACTCCATCCCAGCAGCCCCACCCTGCCCACTCTGAACTAGGAAGAGGAATCCAGCCTGACAGATGTTGCGTGTCTAGCTGATCAGCCATTTGAAGGACAGGAAGGAACTTCTCTCTCTCATGGGCCAACTGACAGAGGACAAGGGAATTCTTCCCCTTCCTCATATCACTTCCAAGCCACAGTGGGTTAAGTACAAATGCACTTGGTACCACTAACAGAGGTAACTTGTTGCAACTAATTAACAAATCCACCATGTGGCCAGTGGCCAGTGTGATTAAAAGGATAAAATGAACAGTTAGAGGTGTCATAAACAGATGGTAAAGGGTTAATGTCTCTTTTACCTGTAAAGGGTTAAGAAGCTCAGTAAACCTGGCTGACACCTGACCAGAGGACCAATAGGGGGACAAGATACTTTCAAATCTTGGTGGAGGGAAGTCTTTGTTTGTGCTTTTTGTTTTGTTCGTTGTTCGCTCTCGGGACTGAGAGGGATGGGACATCATTCCAGTTTCTCCAAATCTTTCTGAATCAGTCTTTCATGTTTCAAAATTCTAAGTAGTAACCAGGCAAGGCGGATTAGTCTTAGGTTTGTTTTCTCAACTTGTAAATGTGTCTTTTTGCTGGAAGGATTTTTACCTCTGTTTGCTGTAACTTTGAATTTAAGGCTGTGGGGCGGGGGGGGGGGGCGGAAATCCCTCTGGTCTATATTAATCTGAGTACCCTGTAAAGCATTTTCCATCCTGATTTTACAGAGATAACTTGTACTTTTTTCTTTCTTTAATTAAAAGCTTTCTTTTTAAGAATCTGATTGATTTTTCCTTGTTTTAAAATCAAAGGGATTGCGTCTGAACTCACCAGGGACTGGTGGAGGGAAAGGAGGGGGGATGGTTAATTCCTCCTTGTTTTAAGATCCAAGGAGTTTGGATCAGTGTGAAGCCTCTCAAGGCAACCCAGGGAAGGGAAAGTCTGGGGGAAAAGGGGGGGGGATGGTTAATTTCTCCTTGTTTTAAGACCCAAGGGGTTTGGGTCTGGGTTCATCAGGGAAGGTTTTGGGGGAACAGAAAGTGTGCCAGACACTCAATTCTGGCTGGTGGAAGCATACCAGATTTAAGCTAGTAATTAAGCTTAAAAGTGTTCATGCAGGTCCCCACTTTTTGTAACCTGAAGTTTGAAGTGGGGGAAAAAACCTTGACAAGAGGTAAAATACCTGGGATTTTGCTGATAGGCTTTAGGCTCCTGCGAGGTCCCCGCTTTTCTGCAACATCCATCCCCCTTCACAGGGGTGATAGGACTCAGAGTGAGCTGCAGTCCTGAGGGGTAGGCTGAAGATCGCCTAGACCGAGTTACAGGAAATATAGTAGGAGCCCTGTCACACCCGCCCTGGAACCAATTAAATGCCTGATATAGTACAGTATCAGTGATGGAAAGGCAGGGCATGCTCTGTATTCCAGAAATCTGTACAATCATTCTGAAACTGTAAAAACATGAGGTTTTCACCATCATCTTTACAACCCCATAATGATTTCTAAAGTAATCTACTGAAACTATCTCGCTTACCATTTAAAAAAGCATTGGACCTGATTGGAAAATGAGTTTACAGCACCGCTCTAACAAAACAAGACAACATGCATGGGGCAGTGAGCATCAGAAAGCTAACGCAAACGGTTAAAAAATGATTAAAGACAGCAGGCACACACAAAGGTAGCAAGGTAAACAAGGACTGAACCTATCAAGGGAAAAGCAGCAGAATGGCAGAAGAAAGAGTTCTCATTTTCCTTTGTGCCTCGACATGACTGCAGAATATATTAATGTGCAATTGAATCAGCATCTGTGTTTTCTTTTTAATTTATTTACAATCTGGCTAATACTTTGACAAATGTATTCAAAAATTAAATGTCTGTTCACAGAGCTTAATACAAGTTAAAGGACAAAGCAAAATTAGTAAAGACCATCAAGTTTTCTATATTTAGAGGTACAAATGCCACAAAATAACTGACTTCAAAAATTTTGCCAAAAGGCTAAGACGTTGAGTAGAAAAATGCTGAGAAACTGGAATTTCAGATTTATTTTGGATGCTTTTCCTAAGTGTAATCAAATTGAATCTGTCTAAAATATAATGAGAAACTACTGTATGGTCATCCTTGCAACACAACAGAAATATCACCAGAAAAGCTTTCTTGTAACTTTTCAGAAATTCCAGTTCTAATTCCAGCTATAAAACAGAAGTAAAAAAATAACCATCTAAAAGGTTTGTAAATCTTAAGAAAAGGTTCAGTCAGAGTTTGGTTATGAAAGTGAATCAGTGGAGTTAGGCACAAGATGCAACTTTTTCAGAACAGGGTTACCTATTTGTTAGTAATGAAAGCAGGGTGGATAAAAATCAATCTTTTTTTTTAAATAAATCAGTTATTTTTTATAATATGCTTTTGGAGGAAAAAAAACCTAGCTAAAGACAGTTTTAATTAAGATACATTATAGCTAAAAGATATCTCATCAGGGAGTAGGGATTATAATTTCTAATTCTATAGTATAAAGCAATATATTCATGTAATGTATAAGAAAAGTTTTGTAAATGAGTTCCAATAGTTCATGGATTAGGGACCCAATATTATGGGGTTCCAGAGGCTTCTGTATAGATTTAGATTAATCTTTCTATCTACCCAATGGGACTCAGTGCTCAGTCTAGACGATACCATCAGAGACGCTTAGTTTTGCAGTTCTCAAACTCTGAATTTGTGTCTCCAGAGATAGCATACTTGTTAACAGTAAAAATGTTTATGATAAAAAAAAAATAAAAAATAGAGGTGAGAAATAACAGACCTCAACCCTATTGTCCCTCTGCAAATGTGTGTACACAGAATCAATCCCTTACTTCTTTCTAAAAGTGCAAAGTTTTGAAAAGTTCAATAAATAGAAGATGGTTGGGGGCTGAATAGATCTGGACAAGGAGAAGAAGTCTGGAGATAAATATGAGAAGGGAGGGACAGGCAGTAGAAACCAAAGTGAAACTCTTTGAGCAGCATATGCCAGAAGTCTTGAGGTCTTTCTGAGTGTAGTCTTCATTGATTTAAGATCTACCATACTATTCTCTCACTGGAAGGAAAAACCAATAATGGCAGCAGGTCGCAGAAGAGACCCAGTTTGGGAATAAGAACCATTCAAGAATTATATGTTTGCTGATGATGTTTAAAGAAAGTCACACCAGTGAATTTAAGCACTGGGATTCAGAGACTGTTGACGTGATAATCTCACTTTTAACAGCAGTCACTTCCTCTGCCAGAGTAAAAAGAATATTTTCTTCCTTTGGATTAATTCATTCCAAATTCAGAAAACGTTTGGGACCTGAAAAAGCAAGAAAGCTTGTTTTTCTTTTCCAGATTATGAACAAACAGGAAAATGAAGGTGAAAACAACTGAGAGTTAGCTGCAGAAGCCAATATTTTCAGTTTCTCATGTTGACTCGGTTGTCATAGTCGATTTAATTTTTGGTTTTTTAAACATTTCATTTAACTATTTTAGTTAATTTTAACAAAAACAAACCTGATTTTAAAAAACTTTAATGTTTAACTGAATTCAAAAATTCATATGCTTGTTTTGTTAAAATATTGTGTGTTTGCTGTTGAAGAAAAAAATCCAGAATACGTAACATTGCTGTTTTAGTTAAATAAAACAATTTAAATGTCTGTCTGGTGATGTTCTCCTCCTAATACAGCATGGCAAGAAAATCCTCCGAAAAATATTAATGATTAACCTGTTGAACTGGAGATATTTATGAAGTCATTGAGAGGTAAACTATCATTCATTTTCTGATATAGCTACAAAACTAATCTGAAAAGTTTTGAAAATAAATCACTGTTTAAAATGTATAGTGTGTACCTTCTAAAAATGAAACCTACATCTATCACTGAATTGTGAAGAATATGTATTAAGGTTATAACACGCAACAAGAAAGCAATTTTATGTAGAAATCCAAGATTAAATTGAGTCTTCCTGACTAGTGATTTAAGTCAAGTCCACCCTAACTGAAAGCACACACAATTCCTGATTATGACTTAGATTCTAATCAGTTTTCATATTCATCGGGATAATCTGACAAACAATAAGAGTAGAAGCTTCTTAGACATTCCTGAAGAATAGTACTAATATGGTGTTGACTCCTCTATATACATACGCTTCAGAGGAGTCTGCCAAGCTCACCTTCCCAGAGCTCCATAAAGGGAAACCCTTTTCATGAGTGGTTTTAAGAAAACTTCTACCAAAAGGAAACTACTAAGAATTTATTCAAAAGGAAAAACATTTTTTACAACCATATGTATAAGCATGTTCACCTCTGAGATAAAACACAAAGAGCAGATAATATGGTTCAGAGTGCTGTAGGGCCATCACATTAGAAAGATGGAATTATCCACACCGACTTTTTCAAAATCATATGCCCAGGCTAGCTCATTAGATTAGTAACAGTGTTGTGTGCTCTTCTGTGAGACACAGGAATAGCCTATCCTTATGCCTTTTACTGAAGAAACATGCATCACAGAGGGGTCATTAATCTCGTCCAAAGAATAAGGTGATGACTACTCACTCTCTTTCTAAGTGCCTCTAGGACATCTCAATTTTCAACAATATTGTGCGTTGGTCTGATTATTGGGATAGCGTTCACTGTATGAATATATTGGTTCAATTTAACATAGGAAGAAGAAGAAGAATGGTTCAAGAGAGTCAACTATCAGCAATCACTTATGAGATGGTAAGGGACAATGCAGGCCATTCGGTTTGATGATTCTTGCCAGCTACAAAACTGGTTTGACTAGAAACAGCCGGGAGCCACCAAATACCAGAGAACAAAGATCCTTGCCTAAGTTACCAACATGAGATAGTGGGACTTCGGAGTAGGTCTACACTTGCAGCAGCATGTAGAGCAGGGGTAATACTTTTCAAAGGGGGACCACTCCATGAATTTAGTAAGTCACCATGGGCTACACATTTCTACTATATTAATGGAGGAGGTGCGGGGTTTGGGAGGGAGTTTGGTGCAGGAGGGGGCTCCAGGCTAGGGATTGGGGTTCAAGAGGGTGTGCAGGGTATGGAAGGGAGTTTGGGTACAGGAGGGAGCTTTGGGCTGGTACAGAGTGTTGGGGTGCAGGAGAGGGTGAGGGGTGTGGGCTCTGGGTGTTTGGGTGCAGGAGGAGGTTCTGACCTGGGCCAGGGGGCTGGGGTTTGAGGGGGGTGAAAAGTGCAGGCTATGGCCAGGAGGCTCTTACCGTAGGCAGCTACCAGCCAGCGGCACAGCTGGGCTCAGGCAGGCGGCCTGCATGCTGTGGCCCAAAGCTGCTCCCGGAAGCAGCTGCAGCCAGCTGTTCCTGGCATGTCTCTGCATGCCTTTGGGGGGGGGTCTCCATGCGCTGCCCTCGCCTGCAAGCACAAGCACCGCCCCCATAACTCCCATTGACCAGTACAGGGGGCAGTGCATGGAACCACCTCCCCCCCAGGGATGCACAAAGACATGCCAGCAGCAGCTGGCCGCTTCCAGGAGCAGCGTGGGACCATGGCAGGCAGGCAGCCTGCCTGAGCATCCCGCTGCGCCGTGAGACTTTTAGTGGCCCAGAGTTCAAGAGGGGGCAGCCAAAGAGTTTGGTACGCCGACAGAAATATTAAACGGGCCAGATTCAGCACAGGGCCCGTAGAGTACAGACGCTGCATGCCCAGCTAGCACAGATATAAAAGAGGAGTGTAGGTGATGAGGCATGACTAAAGCAAGGAGAGTAGAGACACATCAGAACCCTACAAATAGGATTGCCAACTTTCTAATTGCACAAAACCAAACACCGTTGTCCTGCCCCCTGCCCCAACTAAGGCTGCTCTCCCCACCCCTCCCCCATCACTTGCTCTCCCCCACCCTCACTCACTTTCAGTGGGCTTGGGGAGGGGTGCGGGAGGGGCAAGGGCTACACCTGGGGGTGCAGACTCCGGGCTGGGGCCAGAAATGAGGGGTTTGGAGTGCAGGAGGGGGATCAGGGCTGGGACAAGGGGTTTGGAGTGCAAGAGGGTGCTCAGGGCTGGGGTAGAGGATTGGGGTGTGGGAGGGGGTGCAGGGTGTGGGCTCTAGGAGGGAGTTTGGGTGCAGGAGGGGGTCCTGACCTGAGGCAGGAGGTTCAGGGTGCACTCAGACCAAAAAGGGTGACAGCAGTACAAGCAGCCCTAAAACTATGACGACTACCTTCTTGACTAAAGGCCTTTGCTAATATACACACAAAGGGTGGTTGTGACACTCCCCAGGGGTACCAGGATTGTCAGGCACTTCACTACCACCTGCCCTTAGCATGCAACAGTCTTGTCTATGCCAGCTGTGGATCAGCTCCTTGAAGCCACAAGCCTCTGGCAGCACAAGCACTACCTCCCAGGCCATTGTAGGCCTTGTTACCTGTACAGAGAATGCAATAGGCACACACTAACCCTTGAATACTCAGAGCATTCCCTGCACTGTCCAGCCCCTTACACTCACTGAGCGCTCACAGAATTACTATGCCTGCTGTTTCCAAAGGAACAGTATGCACCAACTTGTAAGATTCAACTCAGGACCATCACTTTGCTACCAGCACAACGCTTAGATATATTTATGGTGAAAACAAGACTATCAAGTGATCGTGAGTAAAAATATTGGAAACAAATGGTTACATATAAAAAAATCATAACATGCTGGCTAGATAATAAGCTTCACTAAGAGGTAAAATTCCTGTCTAAAAACACTTCTTTCCTCCAACATTTTCAAGCCAGGTTGAGATCCCACTTTCGTGAAATCCACTGTCCATTTACTTCCTAAGTCAGGGATGCTCAGGTATCTTCTTTGCCCCCAAAATATAGTAAAGTAAACCCTCTGAAGCCCACCTCAAGATAAGTTTCTCTCCCCCAGCTGCTGTTCTCTTCCTATTAGCTTCTTCCTGAAATGTTTACAATCCTTCAGTTGCATTTCAATTCAGACTGGTGACAGGAGTCCCACTGTGAACTAGACAATACTCAATTTACATATAAACAGATAGATGGATAAAGACCCTTTGTCTGACAGAAAACCAGTTTTTCATCTTTGCTGATGACCAACACCCCCAGACAGATTTTAAAAACATTTTCAGTGTACATACACAGCTCCTTACACAAGATCTGTACATGCATTTCACGGTGACGCTGATGGCCACTGTAAAACTGGCTTGGGCAGGGGGGGGCAAGGGGGCAGGACTGGCCTTACCAGGAGGCGAACTGAGGCGTCTGCCTCAGGTGCCAGACTGTGTGAAGGGACTGTGTCTACTGCTGGTGCATATGTATTCTCCCTGCTCTAGATGCACAGAGATGGTGGAGTGCTCTGCTGGAGGAAGGAGGGCACAAGAGACATAACAGGCAGGCAGGAGAAAAGGTGGGGAATAACAGAAAGCAGCAGGAGCTGCAGAGAGAGAGAGGAGGAGCCTCTTATGTACGTCTCTATCACCCCCAGGAACCTGAACTGATTAACACCAGCTTCTCAGGGAGCTTCCTGTTTCCTGCTGCTTCCCTGAACCCACTTGAGGAGAACAGGTAGTCAACTGAAGTAGGAGGAGACAGTTAGGCCCTTAAGACGCTGATATTTTCCCTCACTCAGGCCCTGCTACCAGCCTGCTTATTTGTCCCCTTCAATTGAGTGTTGAGAGCCACTATAGCTGGCACAGAACAGCAGTCATGAGCGAAAGAAGAAAACCCCCCTCTGGGGCAACCTTCAGAAAAAGAAAGCAAGCAAAGGAAGATTTTCTATCTAAGCAGGAAGGCGCTCTCCTGAGAGACAGACACAAATGTTCACGGTGAGCCTTCCAGCCCCAGTGAGGATGAGAGTGGTGAGGAGATGCCTGTCTTCCAGTTAGTCAGAGTGCAGGTAACCTGGAAGCTAATGCAGCATCCATATCTCCATCTCAAATGGATGTAACCATGCACATTCCTGAAGAAGTGTAGATCAGAGAAGAGTGTGGTGGAGGCACAAGAAATAGCTGATGCCGAGTTTAGTTCCTTAAGTCTAAATGATCCAGGACTGTGGACCCACTTGAGCAGTAGCCTAAGGGACTTCCTTGTAGTGCATGGGCCACAGCAAGTGAAAAAACTTCATGTTCCCCAAAGACAATGAAAATATAAGTTTCTATCCAAGACATTACTGGCATGAAATCCCCAATGGTGACAAAGTGGAGGGGCCATGGCTTATGTACCCAAAAACCCAGAATGCTGCCTACTGTTTTTTGTTGCAAACTCTTCCAGTCTAACGTTCCAGCCACGTTGGGTTCTACGGGAACAAAGGACTGGAAAAATCTGGCTAGAAATCTGGCATGCCATGAGAAGGCAGCAAATCACCAGAGCATTCTATAGGTGTAAAGAGCTTCAGATGAGACTAAGGTTAAAGGCCATCAGCGATGATCAACAACAAGAGAATATTGCATCAGAGTCTCTTTACTGATAAAATGTTCTGAAAAGGCTCATTGCCATTGTGAGAATGCTTGTTACCGAAACCTAGCACTGCATGGCACTTCAGATCAGCTATACGTGCCAAACAATGGAAACGTCCTTCAAATTGTGGAGCTGATGGCTGAGTTTGATGCTGTACTCCAGGAGCATCTAAGAAGAGTCACCACCCAAGAAATGTACACACACCACTACCTTGGAAAAAATTCAAAATGAGATCATACAGTTACTGGCAAAAGTCAAACAGAAGATTGTGGCAGATCTGAAGTCAGCGAGATATTACTCTGTTATTCTTGACTGCACACCTGACATCAGCCATATGGAACAAATGACTTTAATGGTGTGTTTTGTAACAACAACAGAACCTAGTGAAAACATCCCCGCAATGGTGACTGTCAGAGAGCATTTTCTAGAATTTACTGACATTGATGATACTACACAAGCTGGTATGACAAATGTGCTTCTTAAAAAGCTGGAAGATACGGGAATTACAAAAGCTGACATGAGAGGTCAGGGCTACGATAATGGTGCCAACATGAGAAGAAAGAACAGAGGAGTGCAGACACGGATCCAGGAGTTAAACCCTCAAACTTTTTTTGTCCCATGCAGTTCTCATTCATTGAGCTTGGTGGCCAGTGATGCAGCATCAGCTTCTAGTGAGGCTATGGGTATGGCTACGCTTGAAATTTCAAAGCACTGCCGCGGTAGCTCTTTGAAGTGTGAGTGTAGTTGGAGCGCCAGCGCTGGGAGAGCTCTCCCAGCGCTGCACATAAACCACATCCCTTACAGGTGTAGCTTGCAGCGCTGGGAGCCGCGCTCCCAGCACTGCAGCACTGATTACACTGAGGCTTTACAGAGCTGTATCTTGCAGTGCTCAGGGGGGGTGTTTTTTCACACCCCTGAGCGTGAAAGTTGCAGCGCTGTAAAGTGCCAGTGTAGCCATGGCCTATGTATTTTTCTCTGCATCAACTCATCGATGGCAAATTTTGAAGCAACATCTGGGAACACCCTGTCTGCCACTGAAACCACTGAGTGCCACGATGGGAAAGTCGAGTGGAGGTGATAAAGCCTTTCAAACACCAAATATGGAAGATAGATAATGCCATAGTTGCCATTATGGAGGATAATGCTATGACAGGAACTGTTTGTGGGAGAATAATGGCAGAGGGAAATGGAATCACCAGAAACATACATAACTTCAAATTTCTGTATGGCCTAGTGTTGTGGCATGACATACTGTTTGAAATAAATGTTGTAAGCAAGAGACTCCAAGGTGCTGACCTTGATATATCTGGAGCAATGGAACAACTGGAAAAACAAAGTCATACCTACAGTCTTACTGGTCAGATGAGGGATTTCAAGATGTTCTGAAGAGTGTACAGAAGTTGTCAGAGGAACTTCACACTGAAGCTATTATCCCACCCTTCAAGAATACAAAAGAGTCACCAAAGATGACAATTTGATCAAGAGGCACAGGATAATCCCATAAGAGACCCCAAACAACAATTCAAAGTTGAATTCTTTAACCAGGTAATAGATTGTGAAACACAGTCAGTTGAAGAACGTTTCATGCAGCTCAAGGAACACAGCAATATATTTGGGATGTTGTATGATATTCCAAAACTCCTCACTATACCCGAAGAAGACCTACACCAGCAATGCAGGGCACTACACAGTGTTGACACATGATGACATGCACGATATTGATCCGAGTGATTTAGGTGATGAACTGAAAGCCCTTTCAAGATGCATTTCAGCAGGATCAACGCCAAAGGCAGTTCTGGAATATATGTGCACAAATAAGATGGCCATCCTCTTTCCAAATGCTTTTGTTGCTCTGCGCATACTTCTTACACTTCCTGCAACAGTTGCCAGTGGAGAATGCAGCTTCTCCAAGCTGAAGTTAATAAAAACACATCTACGCTCCACAATGACACAGGAGAGGCTGGTCAGCCTTGCAACCATCTCAATAAAGCATGAGCTGGCCCAGACTGTGGACCTTCAGGAAGCAGTTCAAATCTTTGCAACCAAGAAGGCACGGAAAGCACCCACTTTGATTATTCAAACAGATAAAAACGCCAGTGTTTACTATGCAGACAAGAAAAGTTATGTTTGCTGTTCAGGTGTTTGAAAGTTACTTAAATGTTCTGTACAAAGCATTTTAAGGTGTTAGTTCTCCTTTATAGGGGTAGGTAGAAGAGCAATACCATGAGAGGAGTAGAACAGGAAGAAGGCAAAACTGAGACCTTTCAAAGTTTTGGCCCAAGCGAGGGGGTATGGGGGCGTTATCTGAGCTCCCCACCTCAGGTGCCAAAATATTGTGGGCCAGCCCTGCGGGGGAGACATCACATGACACTCTTTGGTGAACTAGAATGTGCACACCAGACTCAGATGCTTCCTGTAACCCCTCTGCACTCCCTTGCCAGAAGGCTTTAAGAGGTTCTTGGGTCACAGTCATTTTCAGTCATGTGACCATACTGTAAGCTCATCTGTGCTCCTGCACTCCCAAATAGAAACAGTATGATTAAAAAAGGGGAAGAGGGAATCTCTTATGAACAACTTTATAGTAGTTTCCTTTTGGCCAACTAAGAGATTACATAATTTTCCTCTCAGATGTGGACCATGCCATGATTACCAATTCCTTTGGTCACGTCAAGCGTAGACTTCCCACACTGTGCTCTCTCTGGCGCTACTACTGAAAGCCAGGCAGGAGCTCCACCTAGTACAGCATGCAGTTACCTGCCTCTTAAGCAGGACAGATTTAGGAGATGATACCACATTTGTGTTCTATAGAGCCAGAACCTGCACTGGCTGTTAATTCACTGAACTGGCTGCAAATCTGAGATGCTAATGGCTACCAATACAGTCCTATGTCGTCTAGATGTAGGCCCCGGCTATCCTAAAAAAGTATCTCTTTCCTCATGCAGTGTCATGACACTTGCACTCAGAAGCAATGCACTGAAGATGGGTCACTGAGATCTGGGGGCTGGCTGTTTGCAGAGGGGCTCTTGTCTGAGTCCATTCCTTCTGGAAAATCGATCTGGGTCCCCGGTGCTCTTAGAACAAAGTAAGATGCATCTTTTTGCTCAGGCTTTCTACCAACTACAGACTTGGCATTCAGACTGAAATTCACTGTACTTGGTATTTCCAGAGTAGGTGGCTAGGTGCCAAAGTGGGTCACAGAAAATAGCCACTATTTTGTAAAAATATTATATATAAAATCTAAACTACGTAAAGTGCTCACAGCTACTGTGGTGATGGGGCCTTGTAAGTGCATGTAGTAGCAATCATAACATTTTATGCAGGCCTTTTGGTGAATTTCTATAGCAACCTAGAGTATAGTTCTTCCTATCAGCACATAATGTCTGTGTTCTACAATATGTTAACCATTTATTATTTTGAAGTGTCATACCCTATAGAATGGTAATGACATTTGCAAGTGTAGAATATTGATTAGCAGTTGCTTAAAAGTGAATCACTATTACAATGTGGCATCTGTTCATGGCTCTACCTGTCGTCACTGTTAAAGTAATTTGCGTGGAGACTGGCTCTTTTAACCTTGAAATGTTAGCATTTTCCAATACAGGATGTGAAAACAACCAACCATAAATGCATTAAGTGGGGAAATTAGCATTCATTTCCTTTCAAGAGCTAATGTTTTCCAGTTGGATTGTCCACTCAAAAATTTCCATATTAAAAGACACCGTTCAAAGTAAAATGCATGTACTATAAACTTAGTGAAACCATCTCATATTTCCACCAGTATATCAACAGCAGAACACTTTCACCTTTAATAATAAAAGGAATGGGATCATTCAGTGCTTGCAAAACCTATACAAATGTGGATAGCACTGATGTGAATAAGCAGCAAATGCAGTATGGCTTGAAATGACAATTTTCTTTTAGTTAAAAAAAAAGATGTTAAAAATCACTATTGAGACTCAGGCAAAAATAGACTATATGGTAGATCATTAAACTATGGTTCACATTCCAGTGCTGTCGGTTAGGGAGGCTAGACACTAAGGGTGTAATTGAGGCTCTGCTGAAGGTAACGATAGTTTTGCCATTTACTTCAATGGAATCAGGTTTTCACCCCCAAAAGGGAAGAGAGAATCCTCTGACTGAGAAAACATCGAGCTATGGAAAGTGAGAGAGTATATCCATATATTACAACTAGATCCATAACTGATATTAAATAAGGACCTTTTCCGAAAATTTTTACGGTGTGCTACAGCTTCTTCTGTGCAGTAGACTGCATATTGGTACCACATAAGCATCTCTGTGTTTTGTTTTTTTCTTGAGGAAAGGGAAACAAAAAGCATCCTTCCAAGGGAATTCACTTATGTTTTTATGTAATATCCAAGCTCATTAAATGCTTGGTAATCAGTTTGGTGTGGAGAGTAGCTTTCTGGGGTATGTGGCTCAAATAAATGCACAGATTAAAAGGAGATGGAATATCAAGTGATGCATACCAAAAAAAACAAAAAAAGAGCAATTTCTTAAAATAACTCAAGCAAAAATCTAAGATTAAATTGTTTTTATATCCTTGCATGCATCTATCATTTTGTAATGACAATTTTTATTTAGTTATATGAGACACCCAGATGTTTTGCTGAGCACAAACTTGAAGCTATATAATTATAATTTACTTAATGTGATGTTGGTACTATATGATTAATAACATTTACCTTTTATTAAAATCACAAGCATATTTACTCCTAACATTTTTTATATTATTCAGTTCTTACTAAGAGGACTCAATATTGCTTCTTTGCAAGATCAAAATTAATAATCAAAACTGGCATAACATTTAAAGCTAATGTCCAACAAGACAATCATTTATGCCTTTGCTTTAATTTGCACTATCAACAATATTACTGACCCTTACCCCAATATAGACAATATTATTCATATTACCTCGAATTTAAAATAATAATAAATCAAGATTTTAAAAAGGTGGGCCACATGAGAGGGGTAAGAAATGCAATAAATGTCAAGATAATTGGACTTAATTTCTGTGAATCAATATAAAGTGAATTTTTTCCACCATTATGTGTTTTAAAACTAAAGATAGATGTACTGCATGAGTCAGATGCACCAGCTGAATACTAATTGATCTAAATCACCCTGTTGTAATAAGATTGTACTGATATTTCCACAGTTGTAAGAAGTTAAGATACAGCACCAAATCTATTCAGGAAAATAAAATGCAATTTTAAAAACTTTAAAAATGGGAATGTTACGTTGACTGGAAAAATGCTTTGAGAAAATGCAATCATTTGGGAGGCTCCGTTATACAGAAGTACTTGAAGTAAGCGGTTGACATAGTCATACAATACACGCTGTTAGAATTTAAGATAATAGGCAGTTAAGTAACAGTGAAGGTTCAATTTAAGACCTCCATAAGAAAAAGAAAGCTTTGGATAAACTCATATTTAGCAAGAAACCTAAACAGCATGTGCTGATAAATAAATGGCTGTTTTTATATTGCCCCATATCAACTGATTAAATGGAATATTGCCAATTCTGGCCTCAAGAAAGGAATGTCAGTGCGCTGTGTATGAAAAAATGACTCCCCAATAGAAACCTGAGAAACCGTAAACCAGGCTAAAGAACCAGCCACTCTACAGGAGCTTGAAGAGCTTTACTGCATAAACCCCAATTATTTTTAACATTAAAGGAAGGTGCATCACCTGTGTTTCATTACCACCATTCTGCTGCAACAGTATTAAATTGGAAACCTTTATTACTATGAACTTTAGAATGCGAACAGCAGAGTTTCCACACAAAGCTCTTCCAGAATTCTTATTAAGCAGGTTAAATAAGCATCTCCACTGCATTTAAATCTTGATTTGAATCCTGCATGTAAAAATTCTGGCTATTCCAGCAGACTATGCTAGCATATCTGTTGCAGTTCTAATTAGCCATAACCACAATATTATAGAGATATGGCTTTTAAAAGCATGTCAAGATGAAAAGTGAAGCTAAGGTTTTCTGAAAGTATAAGGGAAACAATAGCACATATCACACAGGACAGTTAATTAATCTGAACCGAATCCTAGGACCCAGCAGTATCTGCTAACTAGTTGAAGAGTATACGTGTCTCTACAGCAGCATGCAGGCATTTTATTTTATTATACCAAAACTAAATGATAAACTGTAAAACCTCTCTAAGTTAGAACAATATTGTTGCTTAGATGTTTTTGTTTTCTCTGTTGTATGTTCTGAGTATCCAATATGTTCATTTCCTTTAAAGATAAATAATGCAATATAAAAATCAATTATATTCATAAAAAGGTTAATTGGCTTAAAAAGCAGCTAGTCTTGAATTCTGCAAGTTAAACATATATGAACAGTCTGAATATCATCTAGAGAAGAATCTGGAGGAAATCATCATCACCATCATATGCCCCATATTTTTATAAGGGCATAACAACATAGCCAGAAGTAGTAATATAACAGAATGCTGAAATGCTCTGTCTACAGATATTTCAACTTAGTTATATAGCTGTAAGCACAAATGTATATTTACATAGAGATTGCCTCAGAATGATGAATAACGCAAGTTGCTACCAAATATTCAAAACAGTAATGCTTAAAGTAACAATACTTTAGAATAATTACTATTAATTGTAATATCTTTGTGAAGTTTGGCCTTAGAGATTAACCTATTTAACTTTCATATTAAAATTTAATTTAGCAAGTTGTCATATATCCTCAATATAAAAATAGTCAAGAAGCACCTATGTCTAAATATACTCTCAATTTCAACGTATTCCTGTGAAATACTTTGCTTATTCCATAGTAACAAAATGAACTGAATAACCGTTCATATTAAATTTTCATTTAGAAAGACTTCAGAATAATCTTTGCAACTTAGAAATTTATAACCTCCATATACTGCCTTTACAAATGCTTTATAACTCCATCTGCTAATATTTTATATTCTAATCGGAACGTATTGTTTCATTCACAGATAATATGATAAACAACATTAAAGTAAACTCACACCACTATTTTAAAATGGACTAACTCTAGAAACCCAATTCTGTCAGAATAAATTCTAAGCGGATCCTTAAATTGTTGGACACAGGAAAAAATGTTCATGTTTTGGATCTGATGTATTTAACACTTAGTCAAATTTTGGATTTAGATTCCACCACTGACTTACGTGCGCTGAAAATTATTTGCATTTATACTT